>NC_081441.1:2244398-2251601 GCF_007210705.1 Tigriopus californicus | reverse complement strand
TTCGAAGTGAGAGAAATCGGCCTGTAGTTATTGGGGAGTGACTTATCTCCCCCTTTGAAAATTGGAACAACATGAGCTACCTTCAGAGAAGAGGGGAACTTGCCCTGGTCCAAGATGCAACGCATCAAGTACGAGAAAACAGGAGCAAGAACCTGTGAGCATCTCATCAGAAACTGAGATGTCACTCCATCAGGGCCAGGGGAGCTCGAGAGTCTCAAGTCCTTGATGGCCTCTAAAGCATCCTGATCTGTGACTGCAAGATCATTTATACGCTCAACTTGACAAGGCTTGCCGATCTCAGCAAACTCATCAAAAGTGCACTTTTCCAGACCCTAACAGAGTAGTTTTGAAGGCGTCCACACAAGTGTTTCACATTGTTTCAAGTGCAACTTGTTCTATGATCTGATACTCATAATCACTTGAACGCCATACCTCGAGATTGGTCTTTTTCTCGTAGAGGCAGCTTTTGGATCAGGAGAGCAAAAATGTCCAGGCTTTGCAAAACTAACCGATTCAAGTCCTGCATTGGAAGACATATCTCAATGGTTTGCTCCCCAATAATGAAAATCTTTGTGCTCTCGAGTTATGTGTTGTGGTGCACACGGTGGGCTTGTGTATGAAATTTGCCGCCATTTTGATGTAAAGTCGTCAAAAGCCTAGTGTTTTGAAGCAATTGTTGAAATTTGCCACGCAGGCACAGGTTGCCACCCACATTTAGTGCTATGATAGGAAAAATGAAATTCTTTTGTGCTCGTTAACAACCCAAGTCTGATGTAGGACCCATTTGCGTGTAACAATTACCATACAAAGGCATAAAGGTGTCCTAGAATCCCATTCAGCGTAAAAGATAAAAATAATTTTGTCAGACCCATTTCGTTGAAAACCAGCCCGCATAGCTCAGGGGCAGAGCACTAGTCTCGTTAACTAGGGGCCGTGAGTTCGATTCTCACTGTGGGCAGTTGCTTTGCTTGTGGGCACCAAGACGGACACGCGCCAAGGGGGAAAAGTGCAGTGGCATCAAATCTGGTCAAGCTTCCCCCCATGACCACAAACCATTTGGTTTATGGGGGAACCTAAGGATCACAAAACTACTTTGAAGAAACCAGTTTTAACAACATCTCTTTTACATTCTTTGTCCCTTCATCAGGTCCCTGAACCAAATATCAGAACGATGAAGAAAGAAACATAATTTTAAATGATTATGTAAACCTTTGCATTTGGAAATAGGTCTGTACAGCTCAGGGGCAGAGCACTAGTCTTGTAATCTAGGGGTCGTGAGTTTGATTCTCACTGTGGGCTGCACTTTTGTTAGTACAGGATGGTTTAAAGACGTGGTTTAATGCTAGTCAACTTCTGGAAACATGAATTTACAATGGAAGAGTCAGTTTTGCAGGCCTAGCCCTCTTTGATTTGATTTGATTTGGAATGAAAGCACTCTTTGAGCACAAAATCATACGCGATTTTGAAAGCAAAGTCATTATTCCTCAAGCTCCAACTATGAGGAGTTCTGCGTTCAATCTGTGTCCTGCTGTCCAACATCTTTGTGGGACTCAGATGCTCCATTCGATCTGGTGAGGACCTATCCCCCTGTAATTTCACTCCCTTTGGCCTTCCGCAGGGGGATCCACTATCGCCAATTCTTTTTAATCTTTATGTGTCCAACCTGCCCAAAGCTCTTGCAAACCAAGGCCCCTACATCAACCGTTTTCCAGTTCAATATCTATAATATGCAGACGACCTGGTTCTCTTGGCTCATTCAGTCATGGATGCAAAATGCCATCAATGCACTCCATGGTTATTGCCAAGAGAACGGCCTCCAAGTCAAGAACATCAAGACGAAGGCCATGGGTTCCCATAAAGGTCTTCTGCCTCCCACCTACTTCCACATCAATAATAGTCCGATTGAAATCGCCAATAGTTTTAACTATGTCTGTTTCACCTTCTCCACCCAACTCTCATTCACCAATTACCTCATATCCACAATAACTAAGACCAGGGCCAGGATTGGATACATATGCAATAGACTTCCCATGAAGAATCTTCCCCTCCCAATAGTTCTTCAACTCTTCCGGATTTACGTCACCCCAATTTTTCTCTACGGCCTACACCTTTGGCTTCCCAACGCCGCTCAATCCGCCCTCAAATCCGCCGATGCCACCTACACCAAATTCCTCAAGCAAAACCTCTGCGTGCCCAAATATGCCAACAATGCATGGGCACATTTTCTATGTGAAACTGAGCCCCTCACCATCAGGTTGCCAAGGTTAGTGCCCAACAGTGTTGGGAACCTGACCTTTCCGGAGGTGATGTCTGGACACAAGTTGTGTCCAGGTCCTCTTTCATCTCACTTACGGAGACTTGGTTGCGGGATGAGGTTCTTGACAAAGAACTATCCATAAAAGGCTTTACCCTTATTCGTTGCGACAGGAAAAACCCTCAAAATCCTATTTTCCCTCATGTTGGCGTGTGCCTGTACATGTGCGGGTGACTGTGTTACCATATCCACCAAAATGTCAAATGGAGAAGTAAAAGTACTCATAGTACATGCATTAACTTTGGCTTTAACATTAGTCGCGGTTTATGGGCCACCCTCAAGCTCCAAAGATTCATTCCAAAATGGGTTTTTATTCATTGAAAACAAATTGCCAAAATGTATATGATCCCGTCACCTGATAATGGGGGAGTTTAATTTCCCTCCAACTGTCCTAGTATGGCAAGCTAGCCCCTTGGGCCACATTCCTCTGCCCAAGACCTCTTCAAAATCATTCCAACTCTTAGATGACTTCATATACGAGGGAAAACTCTCCCAACATGTTGGTATAGCCACGCGAGCAGAGAATATAGCTGGATTCTTCGTTGATCAGCTTACCCCTCTCGTCTCACCATTGAGACGACTACCACAGTGGTTCAAAAGCCTTTTTGAATTCCAACAGAAATATCCAAGCAAATCTTGTTAATTAATAGCCATATGCGCGACAAATTTGAGCCAGACTTCAATAAATCAATCACGTCAAAATAACTTCTTATGGTTTTTGTAAGGAAGAAGACTGTTGAGATGGATATGCGCATTTCTCTCAATACCTGATAAGCTTTTTTGACCACCGTGGTGAGACGGGTGAGACGAGACGAGAGGAGACGACCGTGTCCAAGAATCCAGCTTATATTACATCTGATTTTTGCCAACGACCCCGACATTATAGCACAAATTCAAGTAACGCAAAGTCATCTCTCAGACCATAACATTCTTGAAATATGTACCACCGTAAACAATGGAAAAAGTCTTGCAAGGACCAAACCAGCTAAGACAGGGTTGGCTAAGTTCCGTTTCGAGGAGGATCATTGTCCTCGGGTCATTGCCATTTTAAATAGCATGGACGTTGTTTCCCAAATGGAACGCGAATCATGTCTTGACGACGCCGTACAATTGCTGTACAGCACATGGGATGAAGTGTGTACCAGGCAAATAAAGATTCGTCGAATCAAATCCCTAAAGACCGAAAGTGGTTGTCTAAAAGAAAGAGGGATTTTGTGCAAAAACGTAACAGCTTACCCATGCAATCGTTTAAATTCGAGTGCGTCGACCAAAATCAGGACAATTAATTTATTATTGAATTTTCAATTCAAAATCAACGGCTATGGAAGGAGAACAAAATTGTACGAGAGATTAGGCATAATTCAAAAGCTTTGTACTCGTAAGCAAACTCTAAAAGAAAGTCGAAACCTCCTATTGGACCATTTCGAGTGAATGACAAAGAGGTTACACGCCCAGATGAACTAGCAAACTTACTGGGCGAACAATTTGCATCAGTTTTTTCGTCCCCATCCAGTTGTACTATATGGAATATGACTCTCAATCACTAGCTGATATGATAGTTGACGTACACGATGTTGCCAAAGCAATCAAGTCGCTCAAATCAAGTAGCTCCCAGGCCCTAATGGCGTGACGGTCATGTTCCTAAAACGTACTTCAAATGCAGTGACTCCACTCCTGCTTTAAGTAATGAACCGATCATTAGCAGAAGGAAAGATTCCCATTCAATTTAAACACGCTCACGTTGCCCCAATCTATAAAGGAGGAGGCAGAAGTCAGCTGGCAAATTACAGACCGATCTCATTTTTTTTTTTGGTTTGGTTTTTCACGGGCTTTTCTAACCGCTACAGGGAATATAATCCCCAGTACTATTAAAATGAAAGGTTATAATTCGTCTATTTATTACCTTTCAATTTTATATGATATTTGGTCTACCAACGAATTGAGTTGGCAGACCGAGCTAGTCCTTGAATGAAGGTTGATCTGGTATGCTATCTAAAAAATTGTCCAAGTCTGACTTGAAAGATGCTACCGATCAACAAGGCCTACGTATTCCTTACGAATATCAGAGGGAAGCAAATTAAACAATGAAGGAGCCCGAGAAAAAGAGATGTGGACTTCATTGTTCGAACTAGCCTGGATTCTCGAAGGCTTGAAGTGCTCTCAAAACGCACATTAAGCCTCTACGGTCACTAGAGTTGACCCTAAACCCTGGGTTGGGACAAAGCTCATGGATACTTTTGAAGACGTACAGTATCAGATACCTTTCGTACCTTCTCTGAACACTGTACAGTCCGAACTTTTTAGCCTCTCCAATACCAGAGCTCTCTCATATCTTCAATGTTCCTAGTGAAACATCTCTGGACCTGCTCGAACTTTTGCAACCTGCTGAACTCATTGGAGTCCAAATGGAGAAGCATATTCAAGATGTGGCTGGACAATCGGCTTGCACAGAGTAGCATCGCGATACTATCCCTGACTTAAACGTGCGATATATCCAATCACACATTTGAAAAGCCTTACCAACTTCAACTGGATATGCTCATCGAACTTCCATTATTTTGAGGACTACACCTAGATCTTCCATAGATGAGACCTGCTCATAATCTTTACCTCCATTATCTACGAGTGGAGTATTAAAGGAGTTGACCCAAATGTCATTGAGCGGAATTTCATCCGTTCAGGGCCATATTTACTCTCAGTTACCAAGAGTAGATTCGATCTAAGTCCTTTTCAAGGCTACTGGAATCTTGGCCATTCCTACCAGAAACTAACTTTGTATCGTCAGCATAAGAAGAGAGACTGGCAGTAATACTAAGCTTTTGAACGGGCAACGAATATTATAAACAGAGGGCCCTAAGATCGAACCCTGGGGAACACCTGACTTGACATCATGTATGTCACTAAGGGATCCTCAACCTTAACCAATTGCTTCCTTCCAGATATGAAACTTTTTAACCAATTGAGAACCTTGCCTTGATCCCAATCTCATGAGCCTGTTATACATAAAGCTATGATCTACCTTGTCGAAGGCCTTGGCAAAGTCGAGATAAACTACATCAACTGATTCATGGCTCTCCAGTCCCTCAATAACTTGCTCTAATGCTCAAGCAGTTGGGTAAGCGTGCTAAATAGTGTGACTCGGAACACATGATGATGAATGAATGAAGTAGTAGTGGAGGAAGCTAAATGGGTTAAGGAAGGGGTGGTGGGATTAGGCTAGGTATAGTAGAGGTCAGCTCTAAAACTACGAAACTGAGCTATCCTTTCTCTCGGCTTTCTTTGCGTCCCTCTCTACATGGACGGAGGTACACCGTACATTAAAGCACGTCTTTAGTCTCATGGACTGACGGCACATGTACGGGTGAAAAAAAGGCCGAACTTGAGAAGTTTTTGACACCATTTAGGGTGCTCAAACTGACAGCCTTTTCCTTCTTCAGACAAGGCTGCTTTCGATATACAGGACAACTATTTTCTCTACAATTGTCTTTTCCTGCGCTTTTCAAGAGGAAATACTACTTCAATCTCTACGTTGGTCAAATTAGTCAACTTCTGGTGAGCCTGTTCTTTAAGCAGCACCCTTGTTTCATTGACCAGAGCAACTAAAGCCTCTATAATAAACGGCTTATTGACTATGGAAGGAGTCTTCCCGCTAAGAACCAGTCCAAACATTGTCTAGCCTCTTGCTGACTTTTCCTAAAAATAGCTTCCATCATGAATGCAGCGGAAATATCTTTGAGCAACAAAATCAAGAGACCAAGAAAAAGAAAAGAACTAAAAAAGCTGTGCAATCTTGTCCTGAGATACAGGACAACAGAGCAAAAATGGAATGAAATACTTCACATCAAACTAACATACAAAATCAAGATGAGATAGTAAACAAGAAGCAAGTGACAGAGAAAAGCAAGGAATCTAGAACATATGTAACTAGACATCAACAAAAAAACACAGAAATAAACTCAACTAACTGGTCGAACACCAAAATAAAATCAAATTTTAAGGTTAGAGAGCCTAGTCAAAGATTTGATAGCTATAGTCCATCAAAGGGCTATCTGCCCATAAAAGAGCTTATTTGAATGTGCATTGTCTTATTTCCAAAAAAGACAGCACAAAGATCAAGGTTCTTGAGGAACTAGCTTTTGATAGGCAGGTCTCGTTCATTTCCATGACAGAAACTGGCTTCGACCAGGGGTCTTAGATGAAGAGGTAGCAATGGTTGGTTTCAATTTAGTTTGATGTGATAGAGTACGCCCTGACAATCCCATTTTTCCGCATGGGGGCGTATGTCTATATGTTAGAAATGACCTGCACACTAGTCATGTAAAAATGTCGAATGGAGAAGTAGAGAGTCTTAGTTTGTCACCTCCAAGGTCTTGATCTGTCCATTGTAACAATATACAGTATAGGCCCCCTCTTGTTCAGTAAGCTCGTCTGTCAGCTCTCAAATTCATAGGAAATGAGTTGGACCAGTCAGTTTGCTCAAAGGTTTTCTTTAGGGGACTTCAATTTTCCGGCTGCGTTGTAGTGGAGCTAGTCCAGATGGGTATATTCCCATTTCGAAATCGACGTCTCAGTCGTTCGAAAACGGAGGAATTCGCGATCTCGCGCAATCTCTCTCAGCATTGTTGTGTAGCCACCAGAGCGAATAGCGTTCTTGACTGTTTTTTTCAAGACCCTGATTTGATCCAGTATGTCCAAGTGACACTAGTAATCTGTCAGATCATCATGTTCTGGAGATAGGGTCGACCATTACTCAAAAGCCGGGTGCTCGGAGTAAGACAGCAGGTTATTGAGGGACTGGAGAGCCATGAATCAGTCGATGTAGTTTATCTCGACTTTGCCAAGGCCTTTGACAAGGTAGATCATGGCCTTTTGGTTAACAGGCTCCATGA
>NC_081441.1:2183856-2244347 GCF_007210705.1 Tigriopus californicus | reverse complement strand
ACAACCAGGAGAGCCCGAAGAAAGAAGAGAGTTGGACTTCATTGTTTTAACTAGTCTGGATTCTCGAGGGCTTGAAGGTGCTCTCAAAACGCACATTAAGTCTCTACGGTCACTACAATTGACCCTAAATCCTGGGTTGGGACAAAGCTCATGAATGCATTTGAAAACGTACAATATCAGATACCTTTCGTACCTTCTCTGAGTACTGTACAATCCCAACCGTTCTAACCTCTCCAATACGAGAGAGCTTTCTCATATCTTCAATGTTCCTAGTAAAACATCTTTGCGCTGCTCGAGCTTTTGCAAACCTGCTGAACTAATTGGAGCCAAATGGGAGAGGCATATTCAAGATGCGGCTGAACAATCGACTTGTACAGAGTTAGCATCGTGACACTATCTCTGGACTTAAACGTGCGATATATCCAACCACATGTTTGAAAAGCTTTACCAACTTTCAACTGGATATGCTCAATCAACTTTCCATTATCTTGGAGGACTACACCTAAATCCTTCATGGATGAGACCTGCTCAATGTCCTTACCTTCATCATCTAATAGTGGGGTGTCTAATGGCGTCGACCCAAAGGTCATTGAACGGAATTTCATTCCATTCAAGGCCATGTTACTCGGAGCAGCCCAGGAATAAATTTGGTCTAGGACTTTTGCCAGACAACCAGAATCCTGACCATTCCTACCAACTAACCAATTTTGTATCATCAGCATAAGAAGAGATACTGACATCACTACTACCACGCTTCTGAAGCGGAGCAAAAAAGATGATGAAAAGAAGAGGACCCAAAATGGAGCCCTGAGGGACACCCACTTGACATCATGTATGTCACTAAGGGATCCCTCAACCTTAACTAATTTTTTCCTACCACAAATGAAACTTCTTAGCCAATTGAGAACCTTGCCTTGGATCCAATCTAATGGAGCCTGTTAACCAAAAGGCATGATCTACCTTGTCAAAGGCCTTGGCAAAGTCGAGATAAACTACATCGACTGATTCATGGCTCTCCAGTCCTCAATGAGCTCTATATGCTCAAGCAGTTGGGTAAGCGTGCTAAAATGTGCTCGGAACCCATGCTGGCTAGGAGGAAGGACTTCATGTATATCAAGAAATGAACAAGTTTGAACTTCATGATCTTCTCAAACACCTTCGCAATATTCGAAGTGAAGAGAAATTGGCCTGTAGTTACTGGGGAGTGACTTACCTCCCCCTTTGAAAATTGGAACAACATGAGCTACTTCAGAGAAGAGGGGAACTTGCCCTGGTCCAAGATGCAACGCATCAAGTACGAGAAAACAGAAGCAAGAACCTGTGAGCATCTAAATCAGAAACTGAGATGTCACTCCATCAGGGCCAGGGGAGCTCGAGAGTCTCAAGTCCCTGATGGCCTCTAAAGCATCCTGATCTGTGACTACAAGATCATCTAAATGCTCAGCTTGACAAGCCTTGCCAGTCCCAAACAAACTCATCAAATAGAGCAACGAGTTGTTGCTTCTGAACTCAGTGGAGTTGAAAACACACTAGAGAACTGATCTCCAAGTATTTGTTGGCCATAGTCCCTACATTGTCTAATGGCTTCCCCATCGACCTCAAAAGACCCTACAGGGTGTTTTGATCTTTCTCTTAGAGTTTGCGTAAGTGAAAAACGCCTTCGATTATTTCGACCTCACCTCTTGACAACTCTACTTTCCTTGTTCCAACTGATCTGTCTCAATGGAGGCCTTAATTCTACCCTGGATTAAATCCAACTTTCTTTGAAGGCTAGCCACAACTACTGGATTCAAAGTCCTCGTGGAGCCTTTTTGCTAGTTTGCAACTCTTTTTTGAACAATTTCTTCCTATACTTCGGAATTTTTAAATGTGCCCCGCGCTGTGGAACACATTCAGAGATTGCTAGAACTGGAACAGACGTCCTCAAAAAACTGGACCATTTTGTCTAAGGCTTCATCTATGGACGATTCCTTTTTCAAGCCATTGAAATAAGATCAAGCTCCCCTAACCTTTCTATAATCAACGGCCAATGTATCATCTTTGAATTTGAACTTAGCCAGACCGACCTGTTTTGGCCGTCTTACTCTCGAGCACGCCGGCTTTGAGTAATGGTCGACCCTATCTCCCAGAAATGATGATCTGACAGATTAAAGGTTCACATGGACATACTGGATAAATCAGGGTCATTGAAAAAAAACAAGTCAAGAACGCTATTTCCTCTGGTGGCTACACCAACATGCTGAGAGAGATTGCGCGAGATCGCGAATTCCTCAGCTTTTCGAACGACTGAGACGTCGATTTCGAAATGGGAATATACCATCTGGACTAGCCTCCACTCTACAACGCTAAGCCGGAAAATTGAAGTCCCCTACAAAGAAAACCTTTGAGCAAACTGACTGGTCCAACCATTTCCTATGAATTTGAGAGCTGACAAGACGAGCTTACTGAACAGAGAGCCTATACTGTAATTGTTAAATGGACAGATCAAGACCTTGGAGGTTGACAAACTAAGACCTCTACTTCTCCATTCGACATTTACAATGAACTAGTGTGCAGGTCATTTCTAAACATATAGACATACGCCCCCATGCGAAAAATGGGATTGTCAGGGCGTACTCTATCACATCAAACTAAATTGAAAGCAACCATTGCTACCTCTTCATCTAAGACCCTTGGTCGAAGCCAGGTTTCTGTCAGTGGAAATGAACGAGACCTGCCTATCAAAAGCTAGTTCCTCAAGAACCTTGATCTTTGTGCTGTCTTTTTGGAAATAAGACAATGCACATCAAATAAAGCTCTTTATGGGCAGATAGCCCTTTGATGACTATGCTATCAAATCTTTGACTAGGCTCTCTAACCTTAAAAATATTGATTTTATTTTGTGTTCGACCAGTTAGTTGATATAGTTATTTCTGTGTTTTTTGTTGATGTCCTAGTTTAACATATGTTCTAGATTCCTTGCTTTTCTCTGTCACTTGCTTCTTGTTTACTATCTCCATCTTGATTTGTATGTTAGTTTGATGTGAAGTATTTCATCCTATTTTGCTCTGTTGTCCTGTATCTCAGGACAAGATTGCACAGCTTTTTAGTTCTTTTCTTTTTCTTGGTCTCTTGATTTTGTTGCTCAAAGATAGTTCCGCCTGCATTCATGATGGATATTTTATATAAAGTCGCAAAGAGGCTAGACAATGTTTGGACCTTGGTCTTAGCTGGGAAGACTCCTTCCATAGTCAATAAGCCGTTTATTATAGAGGCTTTAGTTGCTCTGGTCAATGAAAACAAGGGTGCTGCTTAAAGAACAGCTCACCCAGAAGTTGACTAATTTGACCAACGTAGAGATTGAAGTAGTATCTCCTCTTGAAAAAGCGCAGGAAAATACAATTGTAGAGAAAATAGTCTGTCCTGTATATCGAAAGCAGCCTTGTCCTGAAGAAGGAAAGGGCTTCAGTTTGAGGCACCCTAAATGGTGTCAAAAACTTCTCAAGTTCGGCTTTTTTCAACACCGTACATGTGCCGTCAGTCCATGAGACTAAAGACGTGCTTTAATGTACGGTGTACCTCCGTTCCATGTAGAAGGGACGCAGAAAAGCCGAGAGAAAGGATAGACTCAGTTTCGTAGTTTTAGAGCTGCCCTATTCCTAAACTAATCCCGCCACCTTCTCTCCATATATCTTCCCCTCACCTCATTCACCTCATCCGTCATCATGTGTTCGGCGAAACATTTTAGCAGACGCTTACACAACTGCTTGAGCATATAGAGCAAGTTATCTGGACTGGAGAGCCATGAATCAGTTGATGTAGTTTTATCTCGACTTTTGCAAGGCCATTCGCAAGGTAGATCATAGCTTTTTAGTTAACAGGCTCCATGAGATTTGGGATGACCAGGCAAGGTTTCTGAGATTGGTTATAAATGTACATATCTGGAAGGACCATTGGTTAAGGTTATGTCCTAGTGTATACATGAAATGTCAGGTGTTCCCAGGGTTGATCTTACGGGCCCCTCTTGTTTATAATATTCGTTGCGCCGCTATATTTCTGTATAGCCAGTCTCTTTCTTATGCTGACGATACGAAGTTAGTTTCTGGTAGGAATGGCCAAGATTCCAGTGCAGCTTGAAAAGGACTTAGATCGAATCTACTCTTGGGTAACTGAGAGTAATATGGCCCCTGAACGGAATGAAATTCCGCTCAATGACATTTGGGTCAACTCCTTTAAATACTCCACTCGTAGATAATGGAGGTAAAGATATTGAGGCAGGTCTCATCTATGGAAGATCTAGTGTAGTCCTCCAAATAATGGAAAGTTCGATGAGCATATCCAGTTGAAGGTGGGTAAGGCTTTTCAAATGTGTTGGGATATATCGCACGTTAGATCAGGTCGCAGCGTTATATAGGTCAGCATCCGTCTAACTCTGTGCAAGCCGATTGTCCACCACATCTTGAATATTGCTTCTCTCCCATTTGGACTCCAATGAGTTCGGCAGGATAAAGTTCGAGCAGGTCCAGAGATGTTTCACTAGGAACATTGAAGATATGAGAGAGCTCTGGTAATTGGGAGAGGCTAAAAAAGTTCGGACTGTACAGTGTTCAGAGAAGGTACGAAATTGTATCTGATACTGTACGTCTTCAAAGTATCCATGGCTTTGTCCAACCCAGGGTTTAGGGTCAACTCTAGTGACCGTAGAGGCTTAATGTGCGTTTTTGAGAGCACCTTCAAGCCTTCGAGAATCCAGGCTAGTTCGAACAATGAAGTCCACATCTCTTCTTTTCTCGGGCTCCTTCATTGTTTAATTTGCTTCCCTCTGATATTCGTAAGGAATACGTAGGCGCTTGTTGATCCGGTAGCATCTTTCCAAGTCAGACTTGGACAATTTTTTAGATAGCATACCAGAATAACCCTTACTTACAAGGACTAGCTCGGTCTGCCAACTCAAATTCGTTGGTAGACCAAATATCAATATAAAATTGAAAGGTAATAAATAGACGAATTATAACCTTTCATTTTAATAGTATTGGGAATTAATTCCGCTGTAGCGGTTAGAAAAGCCCCGTGAAAAACCAAACCAAAAAAAAAAATGAGATCGGTCTGACCACACTTCTGCCGTCCTCCTTTATAGATTGGGGCAACGTGAGCGTTTTAAATTGAATGGAATCTTTCCTTTGCTAATGATCGGTTCATTACTTTAAAGCAGGAGTGGAGTCAACTGGCATTTGAAGTACGTTTTAGGAACAGACCGTCACGCCATTAGGCCTGGGAGCTACTTGATTGTTCAATTTGCTGCCCTCAAATATTCGTAGGGTTTATGTAGGGGTTGATCCAGTAGCAAGATTTAAGTCAGACTTGGACAAGTTTTTGACTAAAATTCCGGATCAACCTTATATTCAAGGATTAGCCAGATCAGCCAACTTCAATTCGTTGGTCGATCAAATAATATATATAAATAAAAATCAAGTACAATAAATAATCTTCTCGTCTTGAACTGCTGGGATTCCAATCCCGGTAGCGGTAAGGAAGTCTGCACAAAAAAAAAATCAATACACTAATGAACAATAAATTCTAACTCTAAAGGACCAATACAATCAAACTAAAGAACTACACATAACGATTTGGAACTAGAAAAACTACACTACAAAATCAGAAAGAAACTGCTAAAGCTAAACATAAACATAAATGAGCAATAAACTTATTAGCTAGTATAGGTATTGGGGGAAATCTTCATACGTGGCTGAAAGAATTTCTGACGAATCGAACTCAACTCCGAAAGTGAAGGTAGAAGGAGTATTGGGGGCTTGCAGAGGAGTTTCAAGCGAAATATTGCAGGCATGAGCCATTTAAGTTATTGGGATCGGCTGAAATCCTTGGAACTATACAGTACTCAAAGAAGATACGAGCGAGATATGATTATCTACATGTGTAAATGCCTCCATGGCCTTTGCCACAACCCGGGAGTTGTATGCACATTGAGCGATAGAAGAGGCGTCAGTTGTACCATTCGACATCGACTGAATTCCATGGACAATAAGATCTTGAAAAATCTTAAAGCCGGTTTTGTCTTGAACAGAGGCCCTGTCCTGTTAAACCTTTTGCCAGTAGCACTTCGACAATCCTACGATTTAGATGAACCTTTGTTCAGTTTTAAGCGCGATCTTGATAGATTTTTGCAATCGTTACCATATTTACATTACGTTCAGGGATGTTTCAGAGCGGCAAACTCGAACACATTATCGGACCAATTTTTCATCAAACATGACTTGCTGGGAATTCATTCCCAAGCATCGTTTAGAAACCAGTGGATAAAAAAGATAAATATCTGAAATAGCGGACGTTCTTATGTCATCAATTCCCAAGGACGTACGAGTATCTTGACCAGAGACCGGATCTTCATAAAGCCCAACTTCTTAGTATTTTAGGGCACTTTAATCTACAATCAGATGCTTTTCTATTTGATTTGAATTTACTTAACTTCCATTAACTATTTGCGTCATACTCAACCGACACTAGCTTTTACCACGGACTATCATAACCAGATGTTCGAGATTATGGAGTGTAACTTAGGAGAAATATTACCGTACTGTAAGGATTTTACTATTCAACTACTTAGAAACATTGCTTCTCAGGAAGAAAAACGCAGCTTCATAGTTTTCAGCGGATGTAGAGGTGCATAAGCGTTTTTCACACATCAAACATATCAATGAATGACATCAGCTGAAATGCATAATAGTCAATTGTCTGGTTTTTGAAAGAGTGGGAATGGGGCGGGGACTCTTTCAGATCTTGAATTAAAGGGAACACATACATGTGGATATTTTGTAAGACCCTTGCAACATATCCTTGTATGGTTTGGGACGTTAGGGACCCTTGTGTTAAGAAAGGCTAGGTTAGGTTAAATCCCATGACTAATCAAATACGTAAGTTTGTCTAAAACTGAAACAAGTGAAAATTGTGATAACTTGACCATACCTTGAATTCAGTAAACAAATGCAGTGCCAGTTTTGTCCAAAATTGTGCCAAATCTATTGCATTTATCGAGAAGGTAACCGTCAGAACAATAGATTTTGATAGCTTGTGAAATTGATAACACCAGCTGTGAATCCTGTATTGAAAGAGCAATGTAAGTATTCTATCTGCACTAAACCAGCTATGTAATTTCTTGAGAAATGAATTGATGCCCATACAAGTGACACATGATTCAAAATACACGCGTCCCAATTTGTGCCTAAAAGTGTGCTGTATTGTAAATAAATGGTTGCATGATGTTCGGTGCACTTTGAAATTGGGAAATCATTGAGATGTATGTATGCAACAGAAACACGGAATAGCTTGGTAAGAACCCTCATCACAACTTAAGGAGAAAGTGTCTCAACCCGGACCTTGAACCGACAACAAAGAGATCTCTGGAAGAAAAAAAAGCCAAGCCTACTCGTACATCGTGGACTCCAGGAAAAGATTGATGGCCATCTATACCGACGTTGGGTTACCAACGGTCTGACGACCTCAGTCTAACTAACTCAAGACAAATAAGAGCGTCGTAAAAATATCCCCGACCACAATGGACAGATGATGAACTTTCTTGCTAGGCAAAAATCCCAAGCCAGGGCAGTCACAAAACTATCCTTGACCAACGGAGTCTCTCATCGAAAAAGTCGTTGCAGGAAGTTGCTATCAGCCACGAGAGGTGCCGGGATTCAAGGAGCAATAGAAGATCTTCGAAAAGGCGTCACTGAGGATCCAGGGAGCATCATTGAGGATTATTTGCTGGGCAAGATTCGTTGATACCTGCAAATCCATCTCAGCCAGAGAGTTTGTCCCAAGAGCCCCATTTTATGGAAAGCCGAAGTATTCATAAACCCCTTCGTAAGATTATTCCTTGGTTGTTTACTTGTTTACCCCGTCCTACCTTACCCTTTTTGCCGGAGCTAGACAGCTGAGTCATTTTTATGCCCAAAGCATATAGGTTAGGTAATAAAGTGGAAAACTAATTGTGTGAGGTTGTTCATCATTAATTTCCAGCTAGTGAGGTGTTAGACCATTTGAGGTAGTGATCTCCTTATAAAAAACTTCTTGACTTGGAGAGTGACCACAAGTGCAAGCGGGGATAACCTGCAGTCAACTTGTCTCCAAAGTCACATTTTAAGATTATATGCCCGAAGATACCTGAAGATAGGTCTGAGAAATTTAAGCCCATTCACTAGGTGTTCTCCATCTCAGAGAGTTATCAAGGTAATTACGCCTAGTGCTTGGGTCAAGGGTACTCCAGGGTTTCGTTCACTATGGGAATCAATAGTTAGGATTTTCGACCATAGCTAGTTGTGGACGGAACACATGAGACTGAAAGTGTGACGAGATAGAATTCCCAAGGCACAAGTTACATTCTTGTAAAGCGTCCTGAAGGCTGAGGATATGCCAATTTCCTTGATTTTGGGGTCCAAAAACTATAAAAATCAGTCAAAAACGCCAGCAACCCACCAAAATCAGGCTGTCCGTCAGTGTTGAAAATTTTCCCGCCCACATAGTACAAAAAACGCCAGAAAACGGACAGATTTCTCTTCCCTGCTAAAAGAAAAATCTCACCGCCAGACAGCAATTGAAATCGCCAGAAGTAGCAAAATCTGGCGGGCCAAACCGCCATGTGGCTACACTGTTCAACTGTATTTAAAGTTCATCACTCTTGGAGCAGAAATCACTAGTTAGACTCTTGAGTAGAGGTCGACTTTGATAGACGCATTTAGACTAGGATTGTGACCACATTTTGAAGAAACTGAAACCCATGAATTAGGTGCTCTCCATCTCTGAGAGCTGTCAAGGTATTTGTAACTAGTGCTTGTGAAAAGTTCGGACACGAATGATGATAACAAAACCTCAGAATATATATTTACTCAATATAAGTACATAATGGTGCCTTTAGAACTGACATGCTTGTACCCCGCTTGTCCATACACCTTGAGAGATTCCGGTCAATTCCCGGAATTTTGTGGCTGATGAAATTGTTGGCGGCGATGGTTTCGATTAGAGCACTAGGGGTCGTAAGGAGGTGACCAGATTTTGCGAATATAACATGATGGCACACGTCAGAGATTATTTGGGAGTCAGAGGGCGCGTGGGTGGAGAGTACCTAGAAACCCAGGATGACCCAATCATCTCCACGCAAAAACCCCAGACTCGGGAATTGTTGGAGTACCAGTTTGTTAGGTCATTACCATTTGACACTGTACTAATTAGTATCTAATTCATGAACGCACTATCGAATTGTAATCCCGTATTGATGAAAAATAGAGTAGTCAATTCTTAGAACCGGAATTGATCCTAGCTTCAGTTCCATCATAACACAGTTCTAGTTTGAAGTACAAGAGGCTAGATTGACAATCTAAAACAGCTACTAATCATTAAACAAGCCAAAAGATAGCTAATGTGGAAATTGTGTTCCTAAAACTTCTAAAATCTTCCCCTAAATCTGGTCAATCTCAAAAAACCGTTGGCAAATTGCTTGACGTTAGGAAAGGCTTTGTGAAACTTTCCATCAATATCGGGTTCCGGTGGTCTCGTAATGTAGACCTCAATGCGTGAGAAAAAGAAAGTGAGACATGGCTAGGTGCTTGTGCAAGGCGTTTTCTTTTACCCGTGGCTGCAGATCTATGCCATGCAGCTTTGAGCTTTGTTGGGACATCTCCTCCCTAGCTCACCCTGGTGTCAAACATGAGGACGTGATCTCGGCGTCTGCCATTGCTGAAGCCTACATTTGAGCAGATCGACCTCATCCTTCATTTTCCTCCCTTGAGGTGCTTGGAATATGCCAAACAATGTCCGATGGAAATTTTCCTCTTAGGTTGATTATGAAAATACACGGAATATGCCGTCGATTACATTGGGGATTGATTTCAATAGCTTTCAGGGCATTAGCCCCTAATCGAGCTTTTTCTTCCCCCTGAATGTGGTCCAAATATCCTAGTTTCTTCATCGACCAGAACATATATACACAAATTGTCTGGGTTATACAGTTTATTTATTCGATAACGAATTCAGTTACGTTACATGTTTAGTGGCCAATGTCAGATTGAAGAATTTGCGCTTGATAAAGCTATTTTACAACCCCTCGAATAGCCCGATTTCAAGCTGGTTTCTATCTGTACAACTTTGCAACGGGGAGGTGGCATCGAACACGTCCTTTCGAACAGTCTTAATCTGCGTATTATCGCAAATAATGTCTCCTAGCGTGCGCTGAAGCAAATTTAACATTTGCCCCTGTTTAAAGGATCCAGCTTGATTGGCATGGGTGAAGAAGTAGCGATCGCCGTACTTCAGGAATTGGAATTGCTTGCTTTTGATGCATTGGAATGTGTGACCTGTGAGCCCATCTTGGCTGGGTCTTTCGGCCAAGCCACCAACAAAGACATCAATATCGTTAGGATGGTTGTACAGTTCCTTCAAAGTTCGCCAGTTTGAAGAAGAAATATCGGCAGGCCTGTCATCCCATGAGCATGGCGCCCTACGCCCACAGAGCTCTCTGTACGCATTGTAGCTGGCCAACCCGTGATCACGGCCTCGTTGAATATTTCGGGCCACGAGATCGCTGCCAAACGAGGCCCCGTGTTCTGGGAAGAGATGGTTGGTGACATCATTGATGACAAATCGGTCTGAGGTTTGGGCTTGTTGGTTGACCAATCCTCCAAGAATCTTTTCCATGCCGGCTCCGTTGAAAGACAGGTAGTGGGCCGGGCTGAAAAAGTTGTCCTGAAGCCTGTACTTTTTTTCAAGGGCTCGGGTTACCTCGTTGACCATATTCACAACTCCTTGAATCATCGAGTGTCCGAATCGATAAGCGGCTGTGGCAAACACATTGCTTATTGATGGGTCCTGATGTGGTTTATAAATTGAAGGATTGGGAGAAACAACGAGATCATGTTGAGCCATGGCCACTGAGCCGAGCACAATGGGGAGATAGCCTCCGTAAACCACATTTTGCATCTCGGCCGAAACGATGCGTCTGGTTCGTTGGTAGATCTCTTCATCATCTAAACTGGGATCCATGTTGTGTAGTTGTTCGGCAATTCGATTGTGCTCCCGAAGGAACAAAGTGTGCATGGAGGCTAGTGCTGGATTTTCCATTGCTCGCGTATCTCCTGCATGGTAGGTTCCGTTGATAATTGGGAGCATTTCATAGCCCCCTTCGGTAGAAATTTCCATCGAGCCTCTCGAAAATGCTCTCAACGAATCTGCTCTAGCTTTAGTCGATCCATACACGTTGGAGGCGTCCACGAAGGCCGTGATACCGTTAATTTGCTCTCGGTGTAGGCGTCTGAAATGTTCGCAAAATGCCATAGACCGCGTAAAATCAAGACATCCAACTTTGTGTCTGTTGAAGAAGGGATCATTCCGATTGACCTTGATTGGAAAGCAAGCTTCTTCTGTCGATCCACAACAGCAGCCTTCCGCCTCTTCCTCAGGGGTGAATGTTATGTCGTGGTCCAAAAATTGCCCCATGATGGCCACCATGTGGGTGGCAATTCCATCTGGGATGTCTTGGTGGGGGTGGAAAGTTGAACTAACCAACCTGGGATTTGGAAGCACCCCAGCAGGGAAACCTGAACAGGGCACGGACAAGATGGGGCTCACTTCTTTCACGAGCGGTGGGTCTAAAAAGCCGCTCACACTTTGGGGGGAACGTTTCTTCCGACCCATCATGAATGGAGCAATACCTCCTCGGGGAGTGTCAATCCCATTTTGATATGCCGGAGTAGCCCACCTGGTGAAAGGGGTCAGGATCGAGCCCCAAAGTGAGTTCCTCAAGTTGTTGCAAGTCCCATTAAAAGTCCTAAAAGGTCGGTTTTCCTGCTCTTCGCAGTCGGGGCCGATTCCTCGGCAAATGTCCAGGACAGGATCTTGTCCTCCCCCAGGGTAACCCCTCCGAGTAGACAAGGACTAAATAACCAAGGGCAAGCCTTCTGATGACTTAACGCCCTCTTGCTCGAGAATAGCCACACTCTTGCCCACCAAAGAGTTTAAGTCTTTCATGGCCCGGGATCTGGATCAAAGATGAACAAAACATGGATTTTGATGGCCTTTTTTACCATTGGACATGCTTCAGGACCTTACCCTGGAGTGAATTTTCGTCTCTTTGATTCGGGTGTGGTCAAGCCGTCTTTGACCTTTTGGTGCAACTCTTCCGTTAATTCCTCCTGTGCTTTTTCCACGACGGCTTTGAGGTCATTTGCCAAGGCCAAGGTTGCCCAGAGGCTCAAGACTAAGAATGCCGCCTTCATGTTCAAAAGCTCGCTCAATTTCGTGGGTCTCAGATACTTTACTAGACTGATGTTGTCGAGACAACTCAAATCATTTTATACTCGCTGACGAATCTTAGAAACGATTCTTCGCATTAATCATGGAAAACGAAGATATGTTTTTGCATAAATGGATTTTTATACTCGAAATGAATTCGAAGGCTTTAAATCATGTCCAAGCAAAGGTTTTAGCTAATCACTCTTGATCTTTAATTTTTGTTTGATTCTTGTCGTGCGTCACCACTAGACCACCTAGTGTATAAAGCGGGCAAGTTTTTTATAAAAGCCTTTGGACCCAACGCGCTTGGCGGACAGCGGACAGTCTACTTGAACACACACCAGCATCCATTATAATATTTTTGCCCACAAAGAATTGCTTGATCATATTGAGTTTAGCCTTTTCATTGAAAGGGACTTATAGAATTCCTAACAGCACATTCTTCCAATGACCGATCCACCTGGCGTAGTGGTAAGCGCAGTTTCCAAGCATGAGAGCGGTCCACGGTTCGAATTTCCTCCCCGACCTTTCTCTAAGGAAACTTTTAGACGCAAACCACACCCACAGAGGGAGAACAACCAATCTGATACGGAGTATGACACTGCATATCGGAACTACTGTATACACGGATGATGTGATGGCTAGCTTCGCTGGCCGAGCGAGGTTCACCCCTCCGACCCTAGAACCACAAGTACAGAAAAATACAAAAAATACTCTAAAAGAGATTGGTAGCGCTCTGATAAATCATGTTATCCCAGATACTCGCCTTTGGTCTGGTCTGGCATGAAGTTCTATACTTTCCAATGGTTCGAGGATGGACATCGAAAGACTTACCCACTTCCCTCCGCCTCTTGCCGGCCTTCAGAATGCCCTTAGCTGTGGTTCTGACATCAAAACTATGCTCCCTTGCATTTTCGAACATTGTTTTGGAGGCAAAAAATCGGAGGGTTACCAATTGCCTTTAGGTAAAACTTGGATTATTTGCAGCACGGCACTACTGTACGATGTGTTCAACAGTTCCTCTGAATGAAAGCTTGAGATTCAATGTCAAACAAATCTGTGAACGGGGGCAAAGCTTGTCAAACAAAGCCAAGGTAGCCCTTAATTTTTTTTCTCTCTGTACAATTTATTTTCTCTGGCATGGCCATGAGTCGCAATAATATTTTATTATTATAGATATTCACAGGGAATATGTAAGTGTTGATTCAGTAGCATTTCAAATCTGACTTGGTTAAGTTTGTGATAAAAAATCCTGATCTATCCAACATTCAAGGACTAACCAGATCCACAAACGCTTATTAGATGAATAATAAATTATAGATGAATATAAAGCTCAAAAGTTATCTCTCTTTTAATCTCGAATTGCTGGTTCCCAGTAGGGGTAAGGGAATCTGACAAAACAGAAAACTTCTGAACAAGCTCCACCAAGTGGAACAAGCCGTACATGTGTCTCATCAAACATTTCTTGAAGACCGTAACCAAACCTGAATACGGACTTTTTCAAGGAAGCTTTTTGCCCCCGTTACTCTTTCACATCTTTATGCACGATTTACCGGCTTCATCTATGGACAATTTCTGTTTCAGAATGGAAACCAGATCTAGTTCTTCTATCTGATCTTTCTGTTATCAATGACCAATGTTCATCTTTAAACTTGAACTAAGCCAGACCGACCTTTTTGGCCGGTCTTACTCTAGAGCACGCCGGCTTTTGAGTAATGGTCGACCCTATCTCGAGAACATGATGATCTGACAGATTACTAGGCGCAACATGGACGTACTGGATCAGATCAGGGTCATTGGAAAAGACCAAGTCGAGAACGCTATTCTCTCAGTGGCTACACCAACATGCTGAGAGAGATTGCGCAAGATCGCAAATTCTCCAGCTTTCTGAACGACTGAGATGTCAATTTCGATACGGGAATATACCCATCTGGACTAGCTTCCCACTCTACAACGCTAGCCGGAAAATTAAAGTCCCCTACAAAGAAAACCTTCGAGCAAACTGACTGGTCCAACTCATTTCCTATGAATTTGAGAGCTGGCAAGAGCGAGCTTACCGAACAAGAGGGGGGGGGGCTATACTGTAATTTGTTACAATTGTTTATTTCGGATACCACTCAAATCACCATGGGTGAGTATAAAGAGTATTGGTTATTATCAATATGGTAAAAAATGTATAAAAGAAGATGAAGGAAATGAAAGAAGGAAACAAGCCAGAGTACACTTCCTTTCACCAGTCACTAGCTGTCATCTGTTATTTCTATAGGCAACAATTTCTGCAAAACTCGTAGGTTCCGACTTGTTCGTAGAGCATAAGAGAGAGAGTTCCAGATTGGAATACTCCGAACAAAGAAAGAACTTTCTCTAGGCCGAGTCAATGGACAGATCAAGACCTTGGAGGTGACAAACTAAGACCTCTACTTCTCCATTCGACATTTTTACATGACTAATGCGCAGGTCACTTCTAACATATAGACATACGCCCCCATGCGGAAAAATGGGACTGTCAGGGCGTACTCTATCACATCAAACTAAATATAGTTACTGAGGAGTGACTTATCTCCCCCTTTGAAAATTGAAACAACATGAGCTACCTTCAGAGAAGAGGGGAACTTGCCCTGGTTCAAGATGCAACGCATCAAGTACGAGAAGACAGGAGCAAGAACCTGTGAGCATCTCATCAGAAACTGAGATGTCACTCCATCAGGGCCTGGGGGAGCTCGAGAGTCTCAAGTCCCTGATGGCATCTAATGCATCCTGATCTGTGACTACAAGATCATCTAAATGCTCAGCTTGACAAGCCTTGCCAGTCCCAACAAACTCATCAATAGAGCAATGGACTGTTGCTCCTAAACTCAGTGGAGTTGAAAACACACTAGAGAACTGATCTCCAAGTATGTTGGCCATAGTCTCTACATTGTCTATGGCTTCCCCATCGACTTCAAAAGGCCCTATAGGGTGATTGATCTTTCTCTAAGAGGTTGCATAAGAGAAAAACGCCCTCGGATTCAACCTCACCTCTTGAACAACTCTACTTTCCTTGTTCAACTGATCTGTCTCAATGGAGGCCTTAATTCTACCCTGGATTAAATCCAACTTTCTTTGAAGGCTAGCCACAACTACTGGATTCAAAGTGCTCTAGAGCCTTTTTGCTAATTTGCAACTCCTTTTAAACAATTGCTTCCTATACTTCGGAATTTTAGACTCTGCCCCGCCTTGCGCAACACGTTCAGAGATTGCTAGAGTGGAACAGACGTCCTCAAAAACTAGAATAATTTTGTCTAAGGCTGCATCTATGGACGATTCCTGTTTCAGAATTGAAATCAGGTCAATTTCTTCTAATCTTTCTATAATCAACGGCCAATGTTCATCTTTGAACTTGAACTTAGCCAGATCGACCTTTTTGGCCGGTCTTACTCTAGAGCACGCCGGCTTTTGAGTAATGGTCGACCCTATCTCAAGAACATGATGATCTGACAGATTACTAGGTGTCACATGGACATACTGGATCAGATCAGGGTCATTGGAAAAGACCAAGTCGAGAACACTTTTCTCTCTAGTGGCTACACCAACGTGCTGGGAGAAATTGCGCAAGATCGCGAATTCTTCCAACTTTTCGAACGATTGAGATGTCAATTTCGAAATGGGAATATGCCCATCGGGACTAGCCTCCCACTCTAATCCTATCCGGAAAATCTGAAAACCTTCGAGCGAAGTGCCAGGTCCAACTCATATCCAGTCATAAAATTTCCAGCCGACATAAAAGAGCTTACTGAACAAGAAGGGGGCCTATACATTGTTTTAATAGACAGATCAAGCCCTCAGATATTACAAACTAAGACCTCTACTTCTCCATTCGACATTTGTACATGACTAATGTGCAAATCATTCCTAACATATAGGCATACGCCCCCATGTGGGAATATGGGATTATCAGGGCGTATCCTATCACAACGAACTAAGTTGAAACCAACTATGGTTAGTTCTTCATCTAAGACCCCTGGCCTGGCCGAAGCCAGGTTTCTGTCATAGAGATGAATGCAATCTCTCTCTCAACGGCTAGTTCTTCTAACATCTTAACTTTTTTTGCTGTCTTTTTTAGAAATCAGACAATGCACGTTCAAATATAGCCCCTTTACGGGCCTCTCTTTTGACGGACCAAGTTCACAAGATCTTGGACCATCCTCTCCAACCGTAAAAAAACCCTCTTATTAACAAAGCTACGTTCTACTGGAGGCAAAGCATGAGCTAATGGGGATGGTTGGGTTTGAGGAATAGGTTGGGCAGCTACATTTGAATAGGAACGTATTTTGGGAATAGGGGTGGGACAAGGAACATTAGGAAGGAGGGATTTTATAGGAATGGATGTAGATTGGGTATTTGAAGGAAGAGGAGGGAATTGGGAGAGAGGATGGGGGTAGGAGGAGAGGGAGGGAGGAAGCTAAACGTGTGAAGGAAGGGGGTGGGGTGGGAATAGGTTTAGGAATAGGGCCAGCTCTAAAACTACGAAACTGAGCTATCCTATTTCTCGGCTTTTTTTGCATTGCGTTGATTGGGGTTTTGTTGAGCCTCATTCCTTATGGACTTTCCTGCGGTAGACAAGCGCCCCTTGACTCGTGTCACCCTCCAGATGGTCCCAATCTCTGGGACTTCTTCTGGTTGGCAACCCCTCTATGATTCTCAGATTCCTTGGTGAAGCCGAAATGATTCTTGCCCACTCCATAAGCTCGCAATCACATTTTATTCTTTACATTTGAGTCCCTTCAGCACATAACTGGGTGTGATATGATTTACTTGACAATCACTGCCACAAGAACAAGGTATTGAATAGCTTTTTGGCTTAGGCCAGAATTAAGTTGTGAGGCCTTAGGTACCATACTTTTCATGGCTTTCAAATGGTGAAAGGATATCGGTAAAGAATTAAAAGTAGGAATATAATAGAAAGTAGATTGATCCCAGATGCGGGGTGCCTTCATCTCATCTGAAAGAGTTGGACAATCACTTATTTTGTCATAAAAGACTTATTAAATTTGAATGGTGGACGTTTCCATTAAAAGCTTGGGATTGAACAGGTGCACTTTGAAATCAGTTTTTCACTCGTCGAGAAGTAATACACAACATACAATCAAAGGTGGGCATAATTGCCTTAAGTTCTACCTCCTTGCATTGATTTGGCCCAAATAAATTTCCTTGTTATTAGCTGATCATGTCAATGCTAAAATAAGTTGTACAACTTGCCGTCACATCACAAACATAACAGTTCAAGCAAGCCTGGGCAAGCCTGGGGTCAAACCAGGAATCACAAGTTGGAAAGTGGATGCTCTACCAATATGGTACCCCTGCAAGCCTCGTTAACGTCATCTCAATGCTTTGTTAATAAAAGAAAGAAGTTTTTATTCTCCTTTTTTTCATTATTTTTTTTCTTTGTCGATCGGTATTCTTAGCGGATCTGACCTGACCTTTAATACAAAGCTGGTGTAGAATATTTTTCAAGAACAGAAGGCTTGAAACTTTTTTTCACGTACCTTCAATGCAAGTGGTTTTTTTATTACTTATTATTACTTATCGCTCTCGTCTTAACCGTAAACAACTATTCTATTTTAAGAAGTTTTGTTGCCCATCTATGATTTGGTGCGACACGGACGCATTTGAATGGATCGCGGTATAAATTGTGACAACTCTTTGATTACTTGCACCTATTGGAAAGGAACTGGATTTTGGACATCATCAAGTTATCTTCCACTTTTGACTCTGTCAAAAATGAAGAAACTTTTCTTAATCCTCGGCCTTTTGGTTGCAACAGGAGCTGCGTTTGACATGGACTCGGTTTTGGATCGTGCTGAAAATGAGTTGAGCCTGGAATTAAATCGAAAGCTGCCATTGGGATCCAAAGATTCAGTATTTGCAAGGAAGAAGTCAACGCCCGAGTAAGTTGAAAATTTGCCATACAAACATTTACACCTATTATATAGTATCCGAACTCAGCCTTGTCTACTTCAAGGTCCAAGGTCATGCATGCATATAACTCTTTGATTCGGAGAAGTCTATCCATCCTCAAAGACGAGGGTGTAAAAGACCTGGATCTGATCTGCCTCATCAGACGAGCGATTTCAAAACGCCGACACCGCGGTCGCGCACCGGGCTTCATGAATCAAAACCTCCGGCCCATCGCGTTGGTGGATGATATTTGCAATGGGGTTAACCCCAATTGCTCTTCACACGCCAACTCACCCTACCGAACTCTGGATGGAACGTGCAACAATTTGAACAATCCCTACTGGGGGGCAATCAGTTCAGCCATGAGAAGATGGAGAGAACCCGCATATCAAAACGGCCGTGACACTCCCCGGGGAAGCAACCCCTCAAGAGCACGTGGACGAAAGAGGCGATCACGCCGAGGTAGACGTCAAGGCCCACGTGGCAAAAGAGGTCCACGGAGTAGAAACTGCTCCCAAAACCCCGCTGGCACTCTGCCAAACGCGAGATTGGTGAGCAACAAGTTTCATCCGGACTGTGATGTTCCTGATAAGGTGGCCACTCATATGGTGGCCATTATGGGCCAATTCCTGGACCACGACATCACTCTGACCCCTGAAGATGAAGCGCAAGACTGTTGCACTGGGTCCGCTGAGGAGACTTGCCTCCCCATTTCAGTTGGACCCAAGGATTCCTTTTTCAGCAACCACAAAGTCAAATGTTTAGAGTTCACCCGGTCCGTGGAGTTCTGTGAAGAGAGCGAAGGCCATCGGGAGCAACTGAACGCAATCACAGCTTTTGTGGATGCCTCCAATGTGTATGGGTCCTCTCAAGAAGTTTCCGAATCCCTTCGAGAGAAGTCCGGAGGACTCTTGAAAACTTCTTCCTCAAGCAGTTATACCATGCTACCCTCGATCAATGGCTCATATCAAGCTGGAGATGTGCGGGCCTTGGAAAACCCTGCCTTATGCTCTATGCATACTCTCTTCCTTCGAGAGCACAATCGTATTGCCAAAGCCCTAGCAAGCAAAAATCCGTCCTTAAGTGATGAAGTTCTCTACCAACAAGCTCGACGCATTGTCTCGGCAGAGATGCAGAATGTGGTTTATGGCGAGTTTCTAACTGTTATCCTGGGACAAAATGCTATGAATGAAAACGGTCTTACCCTTGGATCCGGACCTTCCACCTACAATCCCAAAGTGGATCCCTCTATAAGGAACGTATTTGCCACGGCTGCTTTCAGATTTGGCCACTCTATGATCGAGGGTGTGGTCAATATGGTCCATGAATCCACCAGGGCCGTAAAAGCATCCTACAAGTTGAAGCACAACTTCTTCAACACCTCCAACTATTTGTCCCACAATGGTGCCGGCATGGAAATGATCATTGGTGGATTGATAAGTCAGCCAGCTCAAAGTGCCGATCGTTTCATCATCCCTGATTTGACGAACCATTTGTTCCAAGGGAATGGCTCGACTTTTGGAACGGATTTGATTGCTCGCAATATTCAACGAGGCCGGGAACATGGTTTAGCCAGTTACAATGCCTACCGGGAATTCTGCGGCCATCAAGCTGCGTGCTCTTGGTCTAAAAAACCTTCAGATGTTGCCAGTTCCACCTGGAAGATCTTAAAAACCCTTTACAACCATCCCAATGATATTGATGTGTTTGTGGGTGGCTTGGCAGAGACGCCGCAAAAGGGAGACCTTACAGGCTCCACTTTCCAATGTCTCATGGCCAAGCAATTCCAAATGTTGAAAGAGGGCGATCGTTATTTCTTCACTCATTCGGAACAAGCTGGATCGTTTACTCCGGATCAGAGATCAAACTTATTGACTCGAACTCTACGTGATATCATTTGCGACAACACCCGAATACCGGAAGTTCGATCGAATGTTTTTGATGCCACCACCCCATTCCAAAGCTGCACCTGCAGCAATTCATTGAATATTAAGCTATTTTAAGTGAGCTTATCATCATCACCCATTGATATTTTTATGAGTAACATTATTGCAATGACGTAATGAATTAGGTATTAAATAGTGTTTGAATTATATCAAAAATAGTTTTGCATCAACATTTCCAGAGTTTTTATCTTCTACGGGGTAAAATTTTTGTGTCCGGGCCTTTGCTGTCAAAAATCACATCATGTTCACTATGGGCAAGACGTAGAAACACTAGAGATCCCTGGTGGCTGAAATGTGCGTCAGTTCAGTAATGAAAGCCAACCGATTTCTTCCACGAGCTTAAAAAGCCTCTCAGATCGATCTCAAAGGCCAAGCTAAGGATCCACATCAACTCTATTACGAAGACAATTCAGGCCTCAGTCAGCTGTAGTGAACTTGTAAGCTTTGGCCTCATACTAGGTATCCATGAACGTGTTTTGAGGCGTTATGAAGTGGATTCATTGACCCTATCCAGGTGTGACCCGAGGTGTGGCTGAAGACAATAGAATCCTTTCCCAAAAACATGGCCGCCTGCAAATTTATTTTGCCTTTGAATAGCCACCACACTCCTGGTGATGGCTTGGATGGTTTCCATTTACCTTCAAGGCATTCACCTGCCCAATAGGGCCCAGTGTGGAACGAACAGCTTTAGAATTTGTCTGATCCACATATTTTGATCCTGTCATTCAATCTGACTAAGCATCACAAACGCCCGCCTGATCATGTGCCTTCCTTCACTTTTGCAAATGAAGAAGAGATCTCAACCAATATCATTCATAACCTTCATGCCTATAGTCCTCTCGGAGGGGTGGAACTAACTATTTCAGTGATCAAACACCAATTAGTCCGATGAGGCTTGAGAAAGTAACGGTACCTTTGGACCATTCAACCCTGGGGGTGTCAATCCACTCAGTAAATTTGAAGAGGTGTCCTACTGAATGCTGTTTATATCAAACTAGGAATGATACTTTGGAAGCATGAAATAAACACAAGCACTTTGTTAATTTCATCAAAAGCATACTATGAAATAGTGCCTTAACTCTTTACCAAACCTTTTCTGGTTGCTCCTTATGATAGAAATCATTGGCTTTACGTACCTACAAAGGAAGGCATGGTACTCGTAAAGCAAAACGTTAACGTTGCTAATCAAGAATTTTTCAATGAAACCGTCGACTTTGTGAATCCACTTTTCTTTGAATTCTGATTGGTAACTTGGTCCCAACCAATAAAAGCCAGTACCACACGATGCTCGTGTTTCTAAAGCAAACTCCTCAGTTCTTAGCGCCACATCGCCCCATTTCGGTTGATAGACCTATGCTAATGGCCAGCGCCACTACCTCTGATTTTGCGACTTGGAAATAGGGATGGGAGGACTTCTCAATTTGCCAACACCTGGAGAGCCAATCCAGAAAAGTACGTGTGCCTGACCTCAAGACGTTCCTTGATAGTGATATTCAACGTTACATCATCCAGAAAACAATTCCAGTCGCTGTCGCAGCGGATGCATCCGATATCATATCCGCATTGGCTCAATACATTCGGGCTCAACGGAACCCATTGTTGGATCGCTCAGATTTCTATCGTGCTAGTCAAGATGAAGGAGAGAGTTTCGATACCTTTTATACACGTCTAAAGGAAATGTACTCTGCTAGTGCATTTCAATCTGACCCAAATTGCTTGACGCGTCGTAATTATGAAAACGAGTTGATGCGAGATATCATTGTTTGCGGTATCCTGAACGATGAAACTAGGGATAAAATTCTCGCCGTTCAGGACCTCGATTTGCCCAAGGGTGTCAAAATCTGCCAGGCGGAGTAAGGGGCTTCAATCTCATAAAAAACTATGGAAAACAAGTCAGTTGGTAAAATCTCTACATATAACAAAACTAAGAGATTCAGTGACCGTGATTACAAAAGTTCCGCGAATTTCCCAAAAAAAAGTTGCCCATCTTGTGGTTTCACAGAACATAAACTTGGAGGACGATGCCCAGCAATCGATCAAACATGTGTCAAATGTGGAGACGTGGTCATTTCTTCTCAGTTTGTTCAATCCGGGAAAATAAACCAAGTGTTCTCGGTCACATCTAACGGCAAATTAACCGTCTTCAAGATGGTCGCTTCGATTTGAGCACTTACGTACATGGCTTAAACGAGCCAACTATGATCAAATGGATTCCGGATACTGGAAGCGATTTTGAGGCCATTCACGTGACGACATTTAAGGAGTTGGGAGGTTCAGACGAAATGTTGGCCAAGGACAGCGAGACGGTATTTGGGGTGAATGGCGAGAGATTGGACAATGCTGGCAAGTGTACAATCACCATGTCGGATGGCAATTCCAAATTGGCCACCTCAGCTCACGTTTACCGGGACATCAACGGCGGCTTCCTCTCCAAAGAATCCATAATCCTCATGAATTATCATCCTAAAAACTGGCCTAATTCCAAATTTCTCAAACTCTCGGGTATTTCGGATTTGAAGAAGATAATTATTTCCGACTTTTCCACCGTATTTGATGCTACCACGCTGAGGCCAATGAAAGGTCCACCCATGGTCATTTATGTGGAAAAAATGCTATGCTCCGTCAAGAGCGCCGGGCCCCGCAGGGCGCCTAGTGATGAAGAAAAAAATCAAGGCCCAATCAAACGATTGGGTACATGAGTAAATGATTGAACCGGTGTCGGAACCATCAGAATGGTGCCACCCAATTGTCAAAGTCGACAAAAAGAATTCGAATGAGAAACGAATGACCGTAGATAGATCTCAAGAAACTCAATTCACAGGTAAATCCACCCCATGAAAACACCAAAGGACACTGTTATTGGTATGGTGGGATCACAATTTTTCACCAATTCAGATGCTAGACATGGATATTGGCAAGTGGCTCTCGCAGCAGAATCTAAGCACCTGACTACATTTATTACGCCATGGGGTCGATACAGATACCTCCGAAACCCACAAGGATTCATCGCTACAGGGGACGAAGTCAACTATCGAACTGACCAAGCTTTTGAAAGGATTGCTAACCTCGCCAAAGATGTGGACGATATCGTCATTTTCGATACCGACCTAGAAGTGCATGAGAAACGCGTCCGCCAAGTCCTTGAAAGAACTCGTGACAATGGACTTTCTCTGACCTCAAAGAAATTCACATTTGCTGTCCCAGAAGTGGAATTTTGTGGATATGTCGTCGGTCGAGATGGCTGGAAGATAGATCCAAAGAAAATCGAAGCTCTGGTCGATTTTACTATTCCTAAAGACCTGTCAGATCTCCGCTCATTCTTTGGACTTATGAATCAGTCTTCGGATTTCGACCCAAGGACGTCGGGAGAACTCCTTAAGAAAGACACAGCATTTCTTTGGCAAGACCACCACACCAAAGCCTTCGAAAATGTCAAGGCCTTACTAACATCCCCACCGACATTGGCATATTTTGACTTTCATGCACCGACCCGGTTGGAGGCCAATGCATCTCGCACATGCGGTCTTGGATTTGTTTTACACCAATTTCAGGGGAATGACTGGCATTTAGTTCAGTGCGGGAGCCGCTTTATTAGCGGCACGGAGTCGAATTATGCCATGATCGAAGTGGAACTTCTTGCCGAGGTGTGGACCGTGAAAAACTGTTATTTGTACCTCACCGGTCTGGAATTCGAACTTGGTCCCGATCCTTAACAATTACACCCTAGATCGCGTTGAAAACCCTCGACTCTTGAGATTACTTATGAAGACTCAACTATTTCAATTCGTTACTTCGTGGACAAAAGGAAAAAAACATCTTGTTGGGATGCCATCTCCCGAGCACCCATTGTACCATTATTCGCAGAGGATAAATTCAGTGATGAAATAAGTGACCAAAATCCGGCTCTCTGCATTATTGCTGTCCAAAAGGATTCGCTCCCTAACTTACGACTGTCAGAACTAATGGAATTGATGGAATTAAGCAAGTGAGGCAGATCCCGATTATGAGCGATTGAAGCTCCTTATTATCAATGGTTATCCTCAGACGAAATTAGATTTACCTGAAACTCTACAACCATATTAGACAATTCGAGACCATCTCACCGTCCAAGATGGCGTCGTGCTGAAAGGGGTCAAACCGGTCAGACTCACATTCCCACGCTCGATAACGAGACACGTTCTTGACCAAATTCACTCCTCACACCAAGGACAGGAAAGAACAAAACAGTGAGCAAGACAAATTGTGTTCTGGCCAGGATTAAATAATGATATCGACAATGTGGTCCGGAGATGTGAAAAATGCCGCAAACATCAGGCCTCCTTACCCAAGGAACCATTGAAGTCTGATCCATTTCCACAGGTACCATTCCAATGCACAAGTTCTGATCTCTTCAACCAGTGTGGAAAAAATTATCTTGTTTATGTTGATAGACTATCAGGTTGGCCATACATCGGTGATCTCGGTCATAGTGCGTCTTCTACGACCGTTGTCAATTTCATTCGTCAGAAATTTTCGGGAGGTGGGCGCCCCACATAAGTTAAAAATTGACGGTGGATCGCAATTCTCCAGCCGAAAGTTTTGCCAATTCTGTGAGAGTTGGCAAATTGCCCATGAAACGCCTCGTTTCCATGGCAAAGCCCTTCGGAGATCCTCTACGGCCGACCAATGCTTTCATTTGTTTTTTGCCCACTCCAAAACTTTTAGTTCCAAATGGACTGATCTCGTTAAAACCCTTGATAAACCCAAATTGATTCAAAACCGAGATAAAGTGCAGGCACATTACAATTCTTCTGCTCGAACTCTTCGTCCCTTACGAATTGGGGATTTTGTTGACATCCAAAATCGAAATTATGCCAACTCCAGGGTACTGTCGTTGCGATTGGCAGTCGCAGAGATTACTACATGAAGCTTCGAAGCGGACGCTTTTTCTGGAGAAACCGCAGATTTCTTCGCCCAAGAATTTCTCCCTCCAGCGCCAATTTCACCCCACCTAACATTCCAACCCCGACGAATATACATACCTCTTGCTCAAACCATATTTCCTTCACGAAGAAGCTCTTTAGACAGAACCCAACTCAAGCCCTTCAATATCAGCACAACCAAAACCAAAAGTTATGATTATTAATTAAGAATGAGACGTTATTTGTGTCAAATGAATGTAATTTTAACTCGGAAGGGAGATGATGTGATATGATGCCGTCACACTGTAGAAGACAGTGGACTATGAGTTTTTACCGGTTTTTACCTATCTCAGAATAAACACATCGATTACATACATCAAATGAATAACACAACACCAGGGACCTCTAGTGTTTCTACGTCTTGTCCATAGGGCTCTCTAGTAGAAGAAAACGAGCATGAAAAGCGACCCCTGACGAACCTGTAGCAGTTTTAGGTGACAATGCGTGCTCTTTTTCTGACGACGGCTTTTTGTCGACAGCTTCTTCGATATTGGAAGCGGCGCCCGTCAGAGGTCGCTTTTCATGCTTGTACTCATCTACCAGAGAGCAGGCCCTAGTTCACGCTGCCTCTTAGACCGCTTGGCTACACCAGCTCCTTGAACCATTGCAGTTGAATTTTGAACCTTCAATTCCGTTCCAAAATAATGACTTTACATGGGTCCCAGATCCAAACCAAACACATCTTTTTCAATGTTTGTGCCTTAAGGGTTAGTTCTAAGGCTTATGTTACTGCTCAGGCATCATTATCTGCAATCAAAGCAATGCGAGATTCAAACTCTGCATTTTTCAACAGAAAATGAAGAAAAAGGCTTAAAAAGTGGTGTTTAAAGCGTTCAAAGAATGTTTAAGGGTACCTGAAGGGTCGCTAAAGCTATATATAGCTCGAAGAACCACAGATTTTTATGTAAATGTGTTTGCTTTGGATCTGGGACCCATGTAAACTCGTTGTTATGGAACGCTACGCAATGTCAACATTCTCATACCTCCCTTTGCAATCTCCAAGCCCGAAGTTTCCACCGAACTCCTAATAAAGATTGGGTTGATCAATGAAGTTTGAGATTGTCTTTTAAAGCTAAATGAAGAGAATTCCTGATCAATGATTGTACGTGATTTGACAGATTTGGCAAGGATGTCTTTGATCCAGCATTATGATCGGATTTGGAGATGCTTTAAAGGCCACGCAGAGAGACACCTTGGCACAGATTGACCAACCAAAGCCCAAGAGATCATTTTGTGAAATAAGACCCAAAGAATGACGTCATATTTGTTCATAGGATTTTGTCTCTGGCGGCCCTTTCTTAAGAACCAACGTACGCACACCACGCATTCATTAAATCTTTGAGTGATAGGGACCTAAGAGTTTTCATCAACTTATACTTTTCATTTGGGCTAATTTGAATAATGGATGTTCAAAAAATTGGAATTGCGGAAATGTACCATTGGAATGTAAGAGAAAAAAGAAATTACAAAATACAACACAATACCACGAAAACATATGCCAAAATGTATTTATTATCCAATGAGGTTGTGAATATCCGGTCAATTATGTTATCACAGTTCTTTGAACCTCTCAATTTCCAGTTCAGTTCTATCCTGACAGTCTTTGTATGGGGCATTAGCTTTGAATACATCCGTGCGAACTTCAGCAATCTTAGTGTTATCGCAAATGATGTCCCCGAGAGTTCGCTGAAGTAAATTTGATATCTGGTAAGGTTCAAAGGATCCCGCTTGATTGGCATGGGTGAAAAAATAACGATCCCCGTACTTTAAGAACTGGAATTGCTTGCTTTTGATGCACTGGAATGTGTGTCCTGTGAGTCCATCTGCATAAGGGTTCTCCGCTAAGCCTCCCACAAACACGTCAATATCATTGGGATGGTTGTACAGATCCTTCAAAGTTTCCCAGTTTGAAGAAGAAATATCGGCTGGTTTTTGCTCCCATGTGCAAACAGCCTTGCGTCCACAAAATTCTCTGTACGCATTGTAGCTGGCCAACCCGTGATCACGGCCTCGTTGAATATTCCGGGCCACGAGATCGCTGCCAAACGCGGCACCGTTTTGTGGGAAGAGATGGTTGGTGACGTCATCGACGACAAATTGGTCAGAGGTTTGGGCGTGTTGACTAACCAGTCCGGCGAGGATCTTCTCCATGCCGGCTCCGCTGAAAGCCAGGTAGTGGGCCGGGTTGAAAAAGTTGTCCTGGAGCTTGTACCCACTTTCAAGGGCTCGGGTTACCTCGTTGACCATATCTACTATCCCTTGAATCATTGAGTGCCCGAATCGATAGGCGGCTGTAGCAAATACATTACTAATGGATGGGTCTTGTGATGGGTTGTAAATTGAAGGAGTGAGAGAAAGGCCTAGATCATGCTGATCCATGGCCACTGAGCCGAGGACAACGGGGAGGTAGCCTCCATAAACCACATTTTGCATCTCAGCCGAAACGATGCGTCTGGTTCGTTGGTAGATCTCTTCATCATCTAAACTGGGATCCATGTGGTATAATTGTTCGGCAATTCGATTGTGCTCCCGAAGGAACAAAGTGTGCATGGAGGTTAGTGCTGGATTCTCCAACGCTCGAATATCTCCTGCATGGTAGGTTCCGTTAATGATTGGGAGCATTTCATAACCGCCTTCGGTAGAAATCTTCATCAAGCCTTTCGAAAGTGTTCTTAACGAATGTGCCACAGCTTTGGTCGATCCATAAACGTTGGAGGCGTCCACAAAGGCCGTGATGCCATTGATCTGCTCCCGGTGGTTGAAGAAGTGCTCGCAAAATGCCAAAGACCGTGTGAAATCGAGACAGTCAACTTCATGTGGATGAAAGAATGGGTCTTCCTCGTCAACCTGAATGGGGAAGCACGCCTTTTCTTCCGATCCAAAGCAACAACCTTCCGCCTCTTCCTCAGGGGTCAATGTTACGTCGTGGTCGAGAAATTGCCCCATGATGGCCACCATGTGGGTAGCAATCTTGTCTGGGACATCATGATCGGGATGGAATGTCCTGCTGACTAACCTTGGGTTCGGTAAATCACCAGCCGCCAAATGAGAACATGTCTTGACCATCATAGGTCCACTACCAAGCCCATTCTGGTTTTGCAACAAGGTTTCTTTTCGTTGTAAGGAACGCTTTTTCCGACCGGCCATAGATGGAGGAAATCCTCCACGAGGAACATGATGGCCATCTTGATAAGCGGGTTGCCTCCACCGTCGCATAAAGGTCAGAATGGAGCCCCATCTTGGGTTGTCCAGGTTGTTGCATACCCCGTTCAATGTTCGAAATGGGTGCCCAGCCAATTTGCCACAACGTGGAACAACTCCTTTGCAGATTTCGGCAATGTCAACATTGTCGCCTGAATATTTGCTCGTTTTCAAAAATGGTTGCGGTGACGATGATAAGGAATCGGCAATTAAGGAGAGGCTCTCCTTTTCTTTGCCTTCTTCGGTCTTTAGGATCGCCAGCATGTTGTCCACCAAGGAGTTAAATCTTTTCATGGCCTTGGTTCTGAAATGAACGAATTCCAGGGAGAGGGTAAAGTCTTTACAATGATCCCGAGTTGGTGTCAACCAACACTTACTCGTCCGTGACTTTTCTCCTTTTAGAAATGGGGGTGGTTAGTCCGTCTAGGACCTTTTGTTCTTGTTCCTGTTCCCATTTCCTTGTGGCTTCTTTCGCAACAGCGTCTATGTCAATGGCTGCCACAAAGGCTAAAAAAAGGCTCAAGACCAAGATCGCCCTATTCATGATAAAGGAAAGCTGTCTTCTGTCTCAAGTTTCAAAGCTAGAGGTTATTGATGAACTGTGATTATTTTGCTGCACATGCCATTGTTTTATAGGTGTTGAGGTACACGTAAAGGCTAGGGATGGAATAAATTACGAGATCTCAAGGCGTGTTTGTACATCAAATTTCAGTTACAAATGATTCAATGTTATGCCGGTTTCTCTTCGATTTACACGACACAATGTCCTTTTTGTCATAGGATGCAAGGAGGTAAGAAATCCCTGTTGAAATTGAATGTATTATAGGGCGACCACGAATATGCGGGACAACTTAAACTTTAAGTATCATCAAAACTAAGAATCTTACAGCATTGTAGGAATTTCAAATTTGATAAGCAAACACAGGTGTTTAAAAAGATGCTCTTTGATAAGTTCTCAATAACCTGCCCTGGCTCTTACAACATCAGCATCAAGTCTTCCAATAACTGAATGGCAAGATGTCATGATCGAGGTCGGGCCAATCAACCTCTAACGCTTATTGGAGGAGACCGTCACTGGAGGACGATTTGACCCCGGTCTTCCTCTCAAGAATGGGCCCTACGGAAAAGTCCATGACGTTGAGGTCTGGAGAGGAAGGTTACCAAAAATGTTTCCCGTTAGTTGTGTGGCTTGGGGCCCCACTCACCCTTCTAGAAGCAATAGGAAACTCTTGGGAACCCCAGATCTGATTTTGGGCCCATTGCAAGACCCTTGTCTGTAATAGGTCCTCGTAAATGATCTTTGATATTCACACCCTTGGGTATAAAGATTAGGGGTGGTTTGGGGCCCTTGGATGTCACATCAGCACACATCATGACAGAGGCTGGTTTTTGGCGGCGAAATATCGTCCCCAGGTAACAAAAAAAATGTTTATCTATTATTTATTCGCCCAAGAAATATCATGGCAAAAGACTCGGCCAAAGAAATGATAAATATGCAAGCATGACCAAGCTTTCAATTGACTGAACATTTGATTATTTTTAGGGTACTGTTCTGAGCCCAGTCTTTTAAAGCTCAGGAGTGAGTCGTCGATCAAGAAAAGGTCGTACAACACTATATAAGTTGGATCTTTTCTCGATCTAAAATTCACTTCTTGGCTTTGAAAAACTGGGCTCTGGTATCTTTTTTAAGCCATGAAGTAAATGGGACTTACTAGATTTGAAAACTTGAAGAATTGTCCCTGAAAAATCGGCAAAACATGTAATTGATTTTGACAAGCAATATTTGATGATTGTTATTGATTTTATTCAAAAAATAATCAAGATTGAAATAAGACATACACGGGATAGTATTAGTATTGCTAGAAATCATTTGAAGATTCTTCTTGAACCAAAGAAATGCTAAAAAATTACTAAAATTGCCATGACAAACAAAATAACATTTCAACCTTTTGTTCAGGTTCCCAGTATTTTTTATTAGGATCCCTCAAATAGTCTTGCTTTTGATAAACGTGGAAGCTTTGTTAAGGGGACTCTCTGAAGGGGCTAGGAACTGTTCTGAGCTGGTTTTGGATGGGAAAACTCCGTCCTCTATCAATAAGCCTTTCATTATGGAAGCCTTAATAGCTTGGGTTGGTCTCACCCAGCCACTACTTGACTGTGGGATGAAACAGTCAAGTGTAGGCAAAAGGGACACAGGCACTGACACTCATGATTTGACAGAAATGCCCCTTGTAGTCAAAGAGGTCACAGAGGTCAAAAAGAGTGAGAGCATAGTAGAGAATGCTCTTGAGATTTGCTATGTCCATAAGCGACAGAGATGCAAAAAGGCAGGCAAAGGGTGTAAACTGGCTCACCCAGAATGGTGTCCCAAACTTAGAGAGTTTGGCCTTCTCAAGTTCCATGAGAAGGGATATTCCGACCAGGCATGTAGCTTTTTTCACCCGTTTGTGTGCATGATGAGATCGTTATCGTGATCGAGATATCGAGATCGTCAGACAAGATTTTTTACTAAAATTCCCGATCAACCTGATATTCAAAGATTAACAAGATCAGCCAACTCTAATTCGTTGGTCGATCAAGTAATATATGAAAATAAAAGTTAAGTAAAATTAATTCTTCTTGAAAAGCTGGGATTCCAATCCCAGTAGCGGTAAGGAGGGCAAAAAAAAGAATAATATATTCGGAGTCGCTAATCATCGTTGAAACGTATTGCAATTTAAAGTCGAATTTTCAGACTATTTTAATCAGAAATTATCACTTGTTTTTCAAATTGTTCACAAAACACCTGAATATTTCAAAAAGCCCCCCAAAAGTAAATTTTTCAAATAAATGTTTGATCATTAACTAATTTTTTTCGGAGCCTCTTTTTTTCGTGTTGTCAAAAAAGTATAAATAACATTTTTTCCTCCAAAATATAAGTTTTATGTCAGTTGTTCCAAATTTGATGGGAAAGATCTGTGAAAGGTAAGCACCCAAGTTTTTTTCACTTGGGCGTTTTCTTAAGCCGATTAGTGGCTGGATCTAAACTAAGAATCTTCTATCTCTTTAATATAATTTTATATCTAAGAAATTAAAAATTAAAATTATATCTTTAATGGTTTGTCATTGTCATTGCCCTTATTTGTAACGTCAGACAGCCACTTCGGTCACTAATGTATAAATAATTATAGAATTAGCCAAAAACAACCCAAACGCATTATAATTCAATAAAGAGGAATCGGCCCAATTGACACGTTGTTTGGTAGAGGCCGACTCAAATAGCGCCCTCTCTAAAGGAGAACGTGAACTATGTATCGTGTAGCGTGAGAAGGTTATTGAACTCGCATTTTCTGATTTCCATTCTTGATGGGCTTCTCTGTAAATGAAAGAAGAGACAATTTGGAACGTTATCCAGACAAGGCATTTCGTAAGGAATATTTGTTTCGCATTAAGCACTGAAAAATGCAACGGATGGCCTCGTTACGTCATTTGTTACATGAAGGATATAGGATAGTAACAGACCAGCACATTGGCTCTCATTTTCACAGATGTAAATTCAATATTTTTGTAAGGGAAGAACAGGTGGGGAAAACATCAAAATGAAAGGGTATGATTTTGTGATTAGTCAAAAATTAACCAAGGCTACCAACGAATTTGAGTTGGCCGACCACAATAGCCCTAGTATGTAGAGTTTGGCTGGATCGTCGATTAGAAAAGATAAATTAGCGGGTGACAAACTTCTATTCAATTTTTACAATAGGTTTATCTTACTCAGAGTGCGCTACGCAGCCAAAGCCAAGCGGGTAAAAGTAGGCTTTGTTACTAATACACTATAGAAACGGTAAGTACTATGAAGAAAAACAAGCTTGCATGATAGAAAATCATGTGTACTTAAGTCATGCATCAACTGTATTGTGTTTACAAGTAAGTATACCAAGGAAATAAATCTTTCTTTTATGGATACTTTGGCCATTGAAAAAGCCATTTAAAGCAAAAACTGTAGAATGGTGCGAGAGAATTTGTCTTGCATCTTGCCAGGATTTGTATTTTTTCAAGGAATTTCATCCCAGAACAAAGGGTAAAATTAGCTGAAAAGCTCGGTTTTTTGAGCAAACCTGGTGAAATATGCAAAATGCCCAAAACAATGCAAATACTACAAAAAGTAAGGAAAAAGGGGAAAATAATGCATTTGCATCATTTGGACAGCCCTGTTCATTACACAATTATTCCTCGTAAAACGGGCTGATTTTACAATTGTTTTCCTACTAAAAAAAAATTGCGTGTCATAAGACCACCAAAATACTTCAGTTGTATGCTTGTTCCCTCTTATATTCGTCATTTGTTTCACGTCATATCCACTAAATGTTAAAGAAATCACACAAAACGTTTTTTTTTTCTTCAAAATTTAAGGCCAATTTTTTTCTGAAAAATTGACGCTAACGCACTACTTTTTTAGGTAACGGTTCAAGCCCTGAGGCCTGTTTTTTGAACGGCTTAGACGTTAACCGGTATGAGAATAAACTTGCCAAGGTAGGGAGCGAGTGCTCATTCTGGGTAGCGTCTAAGCCTTAACTCAAAGGTACGAACGTTTAAAAAACTCACCTCATTGTAGTTCGACACTAGTTCCTGACTTGGCTCTACAGTCAAGCAGAATTTTACATGAAGCCCCATCAATAGACGCCTTACGCTGCACGAAATATGTTTTACGTTCTGCACTTCAGAGGGCGCTTTGTCATCCAGCCTCTACCGAATAAAGAGCCGATTGGGCCAATTCCTTTTTATTGAATTATAATGCGTTTGTGTTGCTTTGGGCTAATTCTATCAAAATCTTATTTATAATTAGTGTTCCGGGTCACATAATGTCCGGAAAAGAAATTGCGCTAAAGGCAAGGCAAGAGCAGTTTATTTAGCAATCTACTGTGCCTCTTCCCGTTTTCTGTGGGCTGTGTGTTGTTGCAAGTAAGGGTTCTTAAAGAACTGAAATAGGTATAGATTTTTTTAAAGATGTGAAAACCTTTTGTTAACAAAATAGCAGGAAACTGTCATTCTCAGTATTCATCTTTATTATCTATATATTTAGTCAATGATACCCTTCTTTTGTTCTGATATCAAAAGGACATTACTTTCGTGTTTGAACCACTCTTCATGCTCTAGCGCATTTTGTTTCATTGTTCCAAGTCCATAAAGAATTGTGAAAGAAATTGAACGCTGAAGTAACTCGACCGTACACTCCTGGCACCCCAAAATGGCCGCACCCAATGCCCCATGAGACCACACCAATCACCTCAAATTGTTCTCGATCCATATTGTAGTACATCAAAGGGCCTGCATAACAAGCATATCGTTTGCGTTGCATTACAGTCAAAATGTTAAATCAACCTCTCACCTCCACTATCCCCAGCACAAGCGTCTTGACCGTGCTTCCCAATGGCGCACAAGGCTCCCCTTGGAATTCGACCGAAGTGATCTCGACATTGTCCGTCGCTCAACACGGTCAGGTTGGTTTTTTGAAGGATGTGTGCCATGGTGTTCGTATTAGGCCCTGAAGAACCCCACCCTGCCACCCAGACCTCTGCACCTTCATGGGTCTCAAACCTATCGCACGGCAAACAAATAGGAGCAATGGTCTCGGAAAAGATTACCTAATCCAAAGATAAGGAGAAGATGCACAATTGCTACTAGAAATACACTATTTGACAGATAAATATACCGATTTTTTTAATTTGAGGAGAGCAAAGTCATTGTGCATGGCAAAAGGATTGAATTTAGGATGGCGAATGATTTCGGACACACTTCTCTTTCGTTCACCCGGCTCGTGTTTGGTCAAGTCTTGTTTGCCCAAAAGAATATCGATGTCATCGGCTGACAAGGTATTAAAACAATGGGCGGCACTTAGAATCCACTCCTTAGAAAGCAAAACCCCTCCACAATAGACTGTTTTCAGGCTCAAGGATCGCACACCAACGTGCCATGGAAATTGGTGCGGTTCTGTGGGTAACCCATTAACGATCTTGGCGTTATTCCAATTCCTCACATCCACTTTTCCGCATACTTGGGATAAGTTTGATGTGTTAACGAGGGAGAACAACTGAAATGGAATGTTCTTGGTGAACAAAAGATTCTTTTGAAATAATGTAGGAGTTTTATTCCAATTCGGTTCTTTTCCCATCATAACACTTGGTATCTATTTCGTTCTATTGATATTGAAATATGTAATCAAAACGATCATAGTCTAATATCATAAGTAGACGACCTCCTTTCATTTACCGAAACCAAAACTACTCATTTTGAGAGAACTGAGAGATTGGAAAGATGTTACTTTAGATCAAAATACAAGCGTCAGACAAGGCAAAGTTATAACGACATATCTAAGGAATACCAGTTGTGGAAGTATAAAAAGTTAGTGACAAGGCGAATTCTTCTAAAATATCCTGAAAAGAAATATGGGTAAAAATGTTCGAATTTGGACATCTCACGTCTGACTGGCTTGAAACTTTAAATGACCTCAATAGAAAGATCGCTGCAGTCTCAGCATATTGTAGAGCGTCCATTTTCCATTATGCTATCCTTTGTTCGATCCCGGACAAGTTGAGTCCAAGTTTGTTTGTATTATTGGAATTAAAACGCGAGTTGCTACTTTAACAGCAAGAGCGGCTATTCCATTAGGACGAGGTAAAGAATTAATGATGGCTGTGATAAGAAAGCGAGAATTCCTCTTGATTGGCAGATATTGATTGATCGAGAGAGTTGTCACCATCTGACTCGGTGATGAGCAAACGTGTCAAAGTCAAAGGCATACGCATGATGTAAATGAGGGATATTTTTTGCCTGGAATTGAATTTAGAATAGCACAGGACAGATTTGAAACACATTGTCAAATTCTAAGCTTTAGTTTAACTCCATTTTACAAACATTGGCTCGGAAATCCAAAAACATTGATTGTGGATCAAATCAATGGCGTGGGAAATGCTTTATGAAGACGGTCCCGTGAGATAAGGACGAACTAGGATAGGTCGAGAATTGTCATCTTCTGTTTCAACTGACCAACGATGCTTTATCTGTTTCAACTGACCAACGATGCTTTCCTCGCCGTGAGCAAGCCTTTTTCTTGTTCAATACAAACGCTAGTCAAATCAAATTTCAGCTTCATTGTGCTCTAAGTTACAAAAAAGCAACTAGAAAATGAGGCCTACCTCATTAAATCAGTGTTCAGAGTGTGAAGCTGCAAGTTTCGAGAGGGCAAAACTTTAGACCGAGATGTCCAATTGAATTGAAATTTCGGATACATACCTACCTGGTAGATAGCTAGAGCTAGACATGGGATCAAACCAAATTTCAAATTCAAGGTTGACAGACAACGTGGAAAGTAAAAGCACCATCATTTCCATCGGTAGCGTAAAATGTTAACTTTGAGTAAAAAGCAACCCTGGTTTGACGGAAGAAAAATCAGGGTTACCTTTTGAGGCTAACCAATGGGCTTTGGATGTTCCACCAGTAATGTCATATGCCATTGAAAATGTAAATTGGCAGCCCTAGTCGCAACCTCCCGTGATTATTTATTTGACAGTAGTCTTTATAACTGTTAGTTCTAAGTTTCCAGGCCTCAGAGGAAATGGACGCTCTCTCGTAACTTGAGAGCTAACTGAAATATGAGTGGCAAAAACTGAACCATATGAAGCGAACGTTCTAATTCCTATTAAGTGTAAGCGTAACACGCCATTTTTTACCGTAAATGCGAAGCCACTGAAGAGCAAAAAGTCACGATCTGCCATGTTCCAATCACAGAAGCGGAATGATTCGAGATAAAATCCTGCCATACCCTTGATCAGCTTCACCAAGGATCAGGCGTGATTTGACATGTTCTTCGGGTTTTGCAATCATTCTTCTTTTACTTTGATTTGTAAATTCATTTTACGTTGATGGTTTTTTAGTTCAGATAATTATATTTCTAAATGATAAGTAACATGTGTTGAAGTATATTCACCTTTTATTGAAGAAAAACATAATAAAAAATTACTCGAGTAATACCATCAATACAGGCAAAAGTTGGAGAGATTTTTTTTAGAAATATTTGCAAACACGGGCTAGTAGTTTGCACAACTATTATTGCAAAAGTATTTAAAAATATTCCATGCTTACAACTACAGATGGAGACTATCATAGCTGGTAAAGAACTTTTGTTGAGCACCATCATAACTTATTTTCCCTCTCCCTTCATTAAAATCACAAACAATTTCAATGTTGTGAATGGCTACCATATTCGATGGCATTGTTTTAAATTTTCGAATCATCTCATTATTTTAGAGGGCATTATCGATTTCGGGTTAATGTTTGAGCAATGACAATTACCGAAAATGGGCATGGCAATTCCACAAGATCAATTCATTCGTTGGATTTCGGCTTTCGGGAATAAATCAAAAGTCGTTTTCAGTTTTAAACAACTCTATCTGGTTGAAACAAAGGGCTCGTAAAAACGAGCATCTACACTCATGACTTTGGTCTTTATTTCCAGTGACAATTAAGTTTTTCAGCACTCATCAGTCTCAAACATCGATGATATTTTTCAAATATCTCTCGACAAGGCGATGAGAAGGATTAATTTCAACTCTTCTATACAATTGCCTTTGAAGCACACGCTCATAAGATTTGCCTTTATGAGGACTGTGAAGTGGCTCTTAAGAGAAATGCGAGACCAGTGATGACCAAGGAACTGGTTCTGGTTTTGATAATATTCACCATAGAGCTAGCAACTCTAGAGTTGAAAAGCTATTGCTACATTTAAAGGGTTCTGTTGTAAAACGGGAGGAAAGTGCAGCTTTGTAGAAGTATCAACAATGAAAAATTCCCGGCATCATATTTAGATTAAAAATCAAATTTAATTTTCAATTCCATCAAAGGTGTGCAGAGATTTTGAGCCTTAATGACGCAAGGATTTGATGAGAACTTTTCCCTCTTGATTTTTTCCCTCTATTTGACATCCAACCATTCCAATGATTGCTTCCTTCTCTTTTGGTCGCCAGCTCAAGTTGTCAATGGGGAGACAATCGTCAAAGCATTCAACATCCAACATGGTCAGCAAGAGCTCAATCATCGTGCTAGTCATGAACCTTTCACTCAGCTGGGCCTGCAGTACCCTTCCCACGCCCAATGGCACGCCCACGCCTCTTCCTTGTGTGTTTCCTTTCAAGTACAGAGGTCTGAAATTTGACAAATGCACACCCGAGTTTGATCAAAACAAGAAGCCTTGGTGCTCGGTCAAGGTCAACAGTGAAGGTGATCACTTAAGTGGGGCCGGTCTTTGGGGACACTGTGATCTCACCACGTGCCAAGATGAATCTCTGCGAAGACAAAACAACTCTGAAGTTGAAAACGTGTCTTGCAAGACGGTAGGAAAGGATTTGAAGTTATTACAATCTGGTAATTATTACCAAAAGGTCCCTTTTCCAGCTTGCAGTGAACAGTCCAACAGTTCAGGACTGCGTCTTTCCTTTCACATTTGAAGGCATAGTTTTCCATACCTGCACTTCAATATTTGATCGAGATGATAGACTCTGGTGTTCCATCAAAACGGACAACTCTGGTAATCACATCTCTGGCAATTGGGATTACTGCCAATGCTCAGAAAATGATGCTTCTACCAACCAAGATCGGGCAATAAACATCGACAGCAATCCGCTGGAGACGGACAAATCGGATTCCACATGTGCCACAAATATCATCTTCAATAATGCATTTCCCCAAGACGGCGATTATCTCCCGGATCTCATGGATTGCGGTAGTAATGACGCTGCAGCCTTTGTTGTGGGAGGCGAGGACGCTCGTCCAGGAGAGTTCCCTTTTGCTGCAGCCATTGGATACAAGACCGACACACCGTCGGGTGAAAGAGTGGTCTACAGATGCGGGGGAAGCTTGATTAATCGGCGTTATGTTCTCACGGCAGCCCATTGTCTGCCAGAAGGCAGCAACTACTATGAGGTTAAATTGGGTGACACAGACTTCAAAGAAGATTGCGATTGCTTGCCCGCATTCCGGGGCAAAACTTTATGCATGCCAAAGCCTCAACGGGTGGGTAAAGAAGCTTATACATAGTACTGTTTCATAGTAACTCATGACAGAGTTGGCTTTGTTGAAGATCTTAATTGAATCCGTGGTCAAACATGAGCAGTACTTTGGACCGCAAGATAAGTACAAGAACGACATAGCCCTGATTCGACTAGCTCAACCGGCTCAAATCACTCAAGGAGTGCGACCCATCTGCCTACCTATCAATGAAAACAAACTCAAAGAAGCCTTTGATATCTCAAACCTCATTGATGGGTTGGTGTCTGATATCACTGATACAATAATCATAGGGTGGGGCAAGGTGACCATCCAGGACAAATTCGACAGCTCGGTAAGTAATCGTTAAGTCGTGTCCTATCAACAACGTTTATTAGGCACCTCCTCAATGAGGAACGCATCAGTTTTTGTTCCTTTTTCGGCAAACTGAGAGCATCATTTCACAACTGTGTTTTTTCCGTCCTTGTTCCGCGTGACTGCGTTGGTAAATATCCGGCTAAAGAAATGTCTGTTTTCATGTTTTTGATTAATACCTGTCCTTCAACTTATAATAATCAACGGCCCCAATAAAAGATCTGAAGGGGGCGCAAGGCCTGTAAATGTCCTACTAACAGATTAACGTGATGCATAATGGACAGGAAAGCAGATTTGGGTCTTCATCACCCATGAGGTAATAAAATGCGACAATATTGGTGAACAGTCTGAAACAATAACACAAGCATTTATAGCTACGATTTGGGATCTCGCAAACAATTTAAAAGTGGCATTCAATGTAAAATATTGGCATGCCTGAATGAGTAAAAACAAAACACAACAAGAAATGGACACGAGCAATGATATAACACATGGTAAACCAACAAGTTGGTAATGGCTGATCTAAGAAGCCCTGCAACATAGGGTGGGTCCGGGATTTTGGACAAATACTTATCCAACTTTGCCTACTGAAGCATTTTTTCGTTTTCTTAACCAATGCTGGATGCAGATAATTTGTATTATTATTCAGACCACAAGAAATGCCTCCCCTCTCATTGTATGAAATCCAAATTTTCTTTGCACACAAGATGTTTTTCAACCAATAACTTTCAAGCGCTGGGACACGAAGGTATCAAATCAGTACAAAAAAGACAAAATGTAACACAACGAACAAACAGGGTGTAGATAAATTAAGGGCTTCCTAAGCGCTTTTTGACAAGGTTACTTAACGCTTAAAGATTTTTTTTTACAATCATTAAGAGAAACTGCTGAGAGCATAATGCCATATTACAAATGATTGAATTTGAGCCTAAAGGCGGTTGGCAACCCTTCCATCGTTGGCAACGAAAAACAATGGTCGAAAATTCAACTAAGCGCAATCTTCAGGTCAGAACCAAAGTAAGGGCCTACTGAAGGCCAGCTAAAGGCTGAGGGAAGTGCGTGAGCCTTTTGGTGTCCAAGCTCGAACCATTGTAAAATGGAAAACTTCATACAAGAACTGTAAAACCCCTTAGAACAGACCGGATCGACGGCAGAAAACTGACACTTCATGAGTCAGCCTTTGGATGGGCAAAGATTAGATGGTCACCAATCTCCTTCAGACAAAAATTGGATATTTCATGGTATGGTGAGGAGGGTGTGTAATAGTGCCTTCTAATGAAACTGTGCGACTCAATTTGATCCAGCAATTCTTTGAGGGCGGTGGAAGACTTTTCAGAAGGCAAGAAGGGAGGCCCTTAATTTGTTTAAACCCTGTATTTCAAGATCAAAAACAAGAATGAACAGTTCTTTGAATTTACAGCTTGTACAGTCACAGCGACCTCAATGCATATGCAATGTACGCAATTTCAACACCCATTTTCTTTTCTTTCCTTTATCTATTATGTAATTTCAACTATTCTGGATCAAAAAAATACATTTCAGTAATGTACGGTACTTTACCAAAGATAAATTTATTTTTTAATGTTTTTACATGTGATGAAAAATTCCTTCAATTTATGTGAATATTGGTTAACGAATGTGCAAAAAATGTATGGATGATACCTAAAGCCAGCTGGATGCTTCACCGACTATTCAGATATCAAAACCGGTAAGGGCCTTTGTTATGTCCCTAAGGACACACCCCTAATCCAATACACACTGAGGGTTGTATCTTCACGTCCGTTCTGCTCAAGATCAAGATTAAGAGAGAGAAAGGCGGAGCGACAGAGAGAGAGAGCAGTAGAGAAAGAGAGAGCAAGACAGCTGCATTTGCGCATGTGCATGCAATACAAGTACACACCAGCCTTCTATCATTAAATTTCTGCAAGATATGGCAATCGAAGGAATTCGTCCATGGCCAATGGTTAAAACTAAATTCGTTCCTCTCAAATCAGGCGCATCTTTAAATTCGCTGACGATAACCATCATCGTGTGTGGACTTTTTGGGGTGGAGAAATTGGCGCTCCTTGGCTGTCACAGGATTACTGTCCCAATTATTGCCTTACAAGCAGTTGATAAAAAGTACCAGCGACAAAAAAGCTTCAAAAACAATACGCAAAAAGGGGTGAGCCTCGCCCTAGCAGCGAAGGCAGTCAGTCATCCCATCATGTATTTTTCCCGGATGGTAGTATCGTTTCCGTACCAGGCTGCTTCTCGGTCTGTGGGTGTGGTAAGCATCTAAAACTTTACTTTAGAGAACGGGAATCACTCTTGGTATGAAACTTTGCTAACCACAATATTATGTCTTCTCCCCTCAAGGGTTTACCTCCGGTTATAGGGTCTGAACTTTACGACATCTAAAGAAAATATTCTAGTTGTGTCCAAGCTACCTCTTAGACCGCTCATATACACTTGCACGAATTGTATTTCAGGATTCAATAGAAAACATGAGCTAACGCCGTTTATTACTGTGAGTTGACAGTAGAAGTAGATTTTCGCAAGGAAAAGAAATTACAACAGAGAGAAAGATACTTGCCAATTGAAAAAAAGTTTGCCAAGACTTTTCCATTCAAATATAATATGTGCGGATAGAGTCAGCCTTTGTAGCACCTCAGAACACTTACGAGTGATAGTGAGGGCCCTGTTTTAGAAGAGTGCGACCGTGAGTTTAGCGCCCCATTTGTTGGACCTGTGAGCCTTCAATTCCATCTAAAAGAACGCGTTGTTCATGTTTTAATCATTGTCAGCAAATTACTCTTCAGGCACTGCTGAACAGTTTTAATTCAAGCGTTTCACCCCTTTTTCGAGTTTATTCAACTTGATATTTATCTTGGAAGATAAATCTTCGTAGAATGCTGTTTGTGGCAAATGGATAATGCGTGTCATTACAGTCACCTAATTCATTGCTGGAAGAGTTTGGAAATATAATTTTACACCAACTACAACCTACATTTTGGGCCCAGATTTGGCAAATTTAATTCATTTGTGTAGATCTCCTGATGATATCAAATGCTAATTTTAGACTCAATGAATGGTTCAATTGGCACGACATATTCTCTTTTGTTGTGACTCCGTGATTCAAAATAGAAATCCTTGTGTCGTTATGTTTTCAGGGTGGCTTACACTAAAGATTAGCTTACACGACATTTAACATGCCAGATATATGTAATGCCTTTTTGTTCTCAGGGAAGTTGCAACTTGACAAAGAATCTTTGACATTGCTTCATTACTTTATTGGCTATCTGTAAACATGTTGTGGCCATAAACCTTGGAACAAGTGGCAATTATTCCCAAAATTATCCTATTATGGCAGCAATGACACTTCTTATCAAGCTTTAAATGACAACTTATGTGATTGATGTTCAAAAAATGCGACATTTCTATTGCAAAACAGGTGTCAGGACATAAAGCCAACCAATCCTTGGTACAAAAAGAAAGAAACACTCCTTTTCGATTATGAACTGTGGTAGCTATTAACTACTTTTTGCGGACTTCCTTTCCGATATTAGTGATGTAATCTGCAACAATTCAAGATGGAAACTAGTACAATACGTTCTAAGAGGTTGATTCTGGCCAAAAAAGAGGACACCACATTATCTACTTTATTTTCGTATTTCTTTAAGTGCAATTGCGGAAACTATAGGCCTCATTTTTCAAGAACCAATTAATTAAAGATGTATATCTTTAAAGTTGAATACCTATATAGGGGCTAACACAACATTTTTTAACATAAGCCACATTACTAACTCTAAAAGGCACAATTTTTAATCAATAGGTGTTTGATTCAGATCTTGTACCAATGTGAACGAGTCGTTTTGAAGGTTTAAAATTCCCCGTAAGGACAATTGTCAACGCCTATATATTGGCAATTTTATCAATTTTGGAGACAATTTGAGACCATTTTTGAGGCAAAAATATTGCCAGTGTTGCCATTTGCAAATTGTGACAGTTACTCATTTTCAGACCATTTTAAACAGGTCAAAAGGTTGCAATTCCGTGTTCCGTCCAATCTTGTTACTAAAGCCCAACATATCAAGAGCATATTACCGTTTCAGCAATCTAATGTCCAGACATCAGTGCTCCAAAAGGCTGACATACCCGTCCGGCCGTTCAGTCATTGTGAACGGACCCATCGTGGCGAACAAATTGACAACGAATCCCAATTTTGCGCCGGGATTAGGGGACGAGACGTCTGTTCCGGGGACAGCGGGGGGCCTCTCTTCAAACGTGGACCCAACAGCATGATGATTCAATTTGGAATCGTCTCCTATGGAGATCGTCGGTGTGCCCGTGCTAGGCCAGCTGTCTACACGAGGGTTACGAAATTTGTTCCCTGGATTCAGGCGAACTTGAAGAAATAAAGTACAAATTTGAGCAATACGAGGTTGGGTGATGTAAAACGGTGTGTTCTATTTCAACACAACAACACAAGGACTCTTTTAATCATTCTTGTCAATGAAAATGTAATGAAATCTCATTATAAGAACTTCAGTTATAAGAACCAGTCTGGTACTCATGATTTTTTAACTGTCTACAACAGAATTTGGGCACAACAGCTGCGTGGTGACCAATAAAATGAACAATAAGAGATCCAAACCATCCCCATAAAATTCGCATTGATCTTAATCTGTACATTCTAATTTCTACCATGCCCTTGGCCTGTTAAAATTAGGGTTCTGCTGAGTTACTCTTTTTACTTCATAGACCATCATGAGAAGTAAAAAATGGTTGTGAACGTGTTCTTTCCTATCCACTCACTATTTTGAATAATCATTAACTGGATGTTTTCGTCTATGAACAAGATATAGGGCTAGTCAAGTAAACGCGTTCATGGACAACTGACGTTATTCCATGGAGTAAAATCAAAGACAACATGCCCAGGCAAACCGCACTGTGCATGCAGTGGATTTTGACATTTTTTCCATTTTATATGCTTGTCTAGGCAATTAGCATTGTGGTATTGAGCCAATTTGATAGGGAGTTCACTGATTAACACTAAATATGCTCATTTAGCAGGGTTTTGTAATAAAACTGGCTCAAAACCGCTCAATTATTGAAAATTCAATGGGCGAATGGTGCGAGTTGGCTGTGATGTTTGTCTTAGTTCTCTCTCTCCAAAATGCCCAAAATCAGGGTGCCGGACCACATTTTTCCTTGAATTTCCTTTACTTGACATCCCCTATAGTTACCCTATGGATTGATCGCATGAATGGTAATTATAGTTTTTAAACTTGATACTGTAATTAGTTACCAAGCTGAGGAACAATACCATAAGGCATGGATGAAAAACTAACCAGCCCCAATACAGAACATTGAAAAAGATCCTGTTTCCACTTACAATTTTAATTTTATAATATTTTTGAGTTAAATTCCCATTTCATGTGCCTCTCTCTCATCCGCCCTATAAATTGATAAAATGAAAGCAAATTTTTAAATTAGGTAAGGTAAAGTTATAAGCTCCTACTTTTATCTCAGAAAAGGTTGATCCGTATTTTTTCTAGAAAAACAGGACTTGCCTTCATTCAAGAAAAGAGGAGGGAGGAGCAAAAAAAGGCTTGTGCACTCCTATGATAAGGAAAACAAGACTTAAAAGGTCAACAAAAAATGAAAGAGAAAAAAGAGCAGTATTGTTGTTTTCTTTCAAATAGCTCAGAAACACTACTCCTTCTTGATCAGTACTCTTATTTCTGGTCACTCACTCACTGCACAAGCTAAACAAATTTTGTGGTAGACAGCTAAAGTCATGAGTACCAGCAATTCTAATGAAAGCGTCTTTGTCATTGAAAACAAGTTTTTTTCTTTATGAATTACTCTGGTTATGAGAATCAATCGAAGATGCAGAATCCGGATATAGCAACCTTTTTTGTAAAAATGCATTGAATTTTCTTCTGCAAAATTTTGAGATGTTGAATTTCCTGTTTATATAACGGCACCCTAATGATCATACAGCCTTAAGTATCATTAGATCCAGTAATACCATGTCTAACAATCGCCAAAGAGAATGAAAAATAGGGCAGACCAATAAAGGACCGACCGACATGACGACTTAGATCCACTGGGTAAGAATAATCAGCGATTAGCATAAAAGTTTTTAAAAAAAACCAAATGTACTTATCATATAGATAAACATATATGTTTCAACCAATCAAACCAGCTCTCCATTGAATTCACCTTTGGAGTATTTTTTTTCAGAATTCCTTACCTCTACTGGGAATGAAATTCCCAAAACTGCAAGACGAAAAACTTCTTACTTTTACCTGACTTTATTTTCACTTATTATTTGATCGACCAACGAAGTGGCTGGCATATCCGGCTATCCCTTGAATGTAGGGTTGATCCCGATTATTTTTTAACAACACTGTTCAAATCTAACTTAAAGGAGACTTGGAACAATCGGACATGACAAAAAGTTGAAGAAAAAAGCATCATTTTTTGTGAAGTCCAATACGCCAAACAGCAAAAAAATGACCTTTCTTCAATCAAGGATAAATTACAGAATGGTTTAAGATTGAAATTGCACCCAATAGAGTCAGAGTTCAGTTGACGGAACAATCCGGATGTAACAACCTTTTTCATGAATTTGGGAGGTACCTCTATCCAGATTTCAATGTGGTAGGAAAATATTTCAATCTAGAAACCAAAAGCTTTTAATTGGAAAAGCAATATAAAAAAAATGTTATAACTTCATTCGGTAAGGTCATTTAAAATGAAAGCAAACAAAAGATTCCTCCTAGTACCATGCACGGCAAAAACATATTGCATTTTGACCCAAATTTTGATCTCATTTTATTCCAGATGCATTTTAACTGAATCGCACGCACGATTTGAGCCAGAGTTAGGGCACGAGAAATTTTTCTTTTTAAGGACAGTGGTGGACCTCTTTTTGAACACAGCCCTTGATTCAAAGTTAGTTTTTAAATTTGTTATTGTCTTATTTGGGACTGTTGCGTTTGGCCAAAGCAGGTCCACTATTTACACGAGGGCTGGAGAGTTTGTACCCTGGATGGGAGCAAATCAAAGGAAATCATAATAATCAAAGCACACAAGACATATGAAGTAGAATGAGTAATTCTTGATGCAAAATCATCGTCTGTCTCTGAGAGTTTTATTTTCTTGTTGTTTTTTGCCGTTAAAGGTATAGATTGAAAGTTGAGTGTTTTGAATGGATATTTGGCTAGAGTAGGGAGAGTCAATATCTATCATATTGTTAACATATATGTTACGCATATGTTAAAAGCTACAGCTGATTTCCATTTCAGTGAATTGACTTCGAAAAGGCACGAAAGTGAATCAGTACATCCGAGTGCACACTGTTGTTGTTGTTGTTGTTGTGAAGAAGCCTCGTGAGGTCAAAACCAATGATTGATCAATTGAAGGAGCATAAAAGAGTGTCGTCTGTTCAAGAAGTAAAATCAAACAATGTCAAAGAGGATGATTGTTGGTCTAAAACCAAATGGGGAAAGCCAGCTCTTGTGAGGTCGTTGAAGGCTCCTTCCAAAGCGATTGGAAATACTCAACGAGAAGGAGATAAAAAAAGTGCCCAATTTAGATAGACGGGAGTTCACCCGGTTCGTAATTGGCTGAAGTGGGAGAGAATGTGGGAGTGAGGGGCTCTTAAGGGAGAGAGGGGTGGGTTTATCACAGTTAGGTAAATGGACTAGTAGTCGAATAGGTTATTATTGACTGAAAGGGTAAATTGAAAGGGCGTTCCAGATGTCTTTTTGCCTTTTCCTGGAACTGGTTGGATAGATTCTCGGTTGAGCAAAGGTATCAATGAGATGAAGAAATTATTCCACGGATGTCATCCGTGGAATAAGTTTGTCGAAGAAAGAAATTCGATTGAAATAAAATGTTCCCTAGTCATCACAGTTTCGAGGAAGCCTTATTGACGGAAAGAAGCTTCCAGACAAGTTCGTTTGTCGCTAGGCTCCATTTTGAAGGAGTGCTCGAAGATTACTACTCCCTCTTCAACTTGTAAGGATTCTAAGAAATTGATTTTCCCTCTCTTCTCTGACTGCCCCTAAAGTGAATCAAGCAATAGGATTTTGAGGGAAGTTTTCTTTGGGATTGAACAAAAATGTTGGACTTCAAAGGTGGGATCGGGTCCGTCGATGTCCCTTTACTATTGCTGTCCGAGTGAAAGTGAGGAACGATAGGAGAAAAAAGTGGGAGAGAAAGTCAGTTCCGAAAAAAGCAAAGTGGAACATGGAATTCGCGTGGTGTGGGGGTATTGGGCAACATTTTATGAAATAGCGTACTCGAATAGAATCGGAAAAGGGAAACAGTATCTTGAAGGAATGGACGAGGGGGTTCCCTGAGGCCCACCCAAAGCGGTTGAGGCTCGAGATTTGAAATGAACACTAGAGGAATGCTTGTTTGGACGCGATTGTGAGGTGAAGATCAAGGCCCGGTCCATTTGGAACATACATCATCAGCCCAGGACGCGGTGAACAAGAATGAGCAAGAGGGGAAGCAACGACGAGCACCACCAACGGGGCCAACCACCGCGCAAACCACTCCAGAGGCGACTCGATCCGTTACACAGATCACGGCTTGAGCACCAGCAGTAGGACAGACCATTCTTGGCATTGTAGCATTTGTCGGGGACGGCAAGAACAAAACACCCTCGGAGAAGGACCGGGTCCCCCTCCAAATGGGGTGGTAGAGTGGGCATCTGCCCGAAGCCAGGCGGGTAGCCGTAGTTACGCTGCTGCTTCATGAGCATCTCCTCGGAATCGATGTAGATCTTGACACATCCCGTGCTAAGGCCGCACTCCACGCTGTAGCCTTTGGTGGCGTCGATATCGGTGTAGCAACGCAAGGCGCCCACGAGTTGCCTTTGTAGTAGTGTGTCGAACACGAGCAAGAACAGAAACCGTTGCGTGAACAACTGACTGAGGTTTGTGGTCGCACTGCTATTTCCAGCTGGGGCATTACCTCCCTTGAACAGGACCGGAAAGGGCTGAGGTTGATTCGTTGCTGCGGTTTTTGGCAAGTACGTGGATCTCTCCCCGCTAGACGCCATGGTCAGAGCTCAATGAGGACCAGGAACAGACGAGAGATGTTGAGTACCTCTCACTTTTTCACTCATTGAAACTATGGCTCGAACGCGCTAAGGCCTGGAATAAAGAGGCAAGAGAAACTTTTTTAAACCCTTGTAATACAGGAGGGCGGGAAAAAGAACATCAGTAACATCAAACTTTGTGGGTGGGTCAGCTTCACTTTGGAGCTGTTTTTCATGAAGGATGTTTTTTGTTTAGTTGTCAGACAAGTCATTCATTCATTAGAATTAAGGTTGCAATTTTCCAGTTACACAGTGATTCATTGGTATAGAGTTAGAATGAGAAAGAATCTGCAGTTTTGACCGCAGCAACCCTCAAAAGATTTGTCATGAACAAATGAGGCTTGAGTGAGGTAATTTCAAACAATGTTTTTGAAACAGTAAACTATGTACATGTCCAAAACCATCAAACCTAGGGTAGTACAACAAGAGTAAGTTCAGAACCGAATACCACAAAAGATCTCCTCTTGGTTTTTTGTTTGGCTGTGCAACTTGAGAGGCACTGAAGGTCGAACTGATGGAACTCAATTAACTTGAGTCAGGCTTCCACGTTCAATAATCCAGGAACCAGGTTGCCATATCGATACGTTCGCTCAATCCACTTAGTACACCTTAAAAGCTAGTCCACCGCAAAGCACTCAGCAAAAAATCCCTAGAGTTTAGACATTCCGCTTCCCTAGAACCCTAGAAAAAGCTGGCGTCTTGCCTCCCATAGGTTGAGTGACACTAGATGATTTGTGTTTCGTCAACAGTCAAGTGGTCCAAAATTGTAATCTGCCATTTAACTCTGACGGCTCGAACGTTTTTAACTGGCCTCTTTATTGGGGGATGATGAAAGGATACTCATGTTAGGTGCCAACCTTACCAGTGGTTCCATCGAAGATCAATATTGGCGATGTAAAGTCACTGAAAACATAGCCAAGGGGCAAATACTAACTTAACTTCGCGACCGGAACGTTCACTATCCAGAACATAACTAGAAGACATTCAAATAAAATGAGGACTCATCTTTTGACCTGGTCCAAAATACGAGCCTGACTGGCTGGTGAGATCAATTTTGAAAAGTGGTTCCAAGAACCATGTCAGCCCGTGGCATGTGCTTTTTTGGAAATTGAAATCTGAATTATTAATCCCGTGCTCGTGGACTGGCACCTTTGAATCTGATCCAACATCTTGGTCCTTGAAGTAAGACTACGGTTCCACTTGGTTCGGGGTCCCGAGTCTAGTGAACAGGAGGAAAGCAGGCCCGAGCATTTGTCTTCCAGTCACGAGAATACTTTTGGAGGAAATTTTGCTTGAGGTGGGCTCATAAATTGGATCCCCCACGTCAAATGCCAGGGACAGTTCCAATAAATTACACATAGTCCCTCAAAAGAGACCTCTATGGACACTGTTTGTAGGGTATGGAACAAAGCTTACTGCACATATTGCGTACATAGACAAGCCAGTAAAGTAAGTTCAGAAAAGGTTTTATTTCAAATCGGCACTTTAGCTTCTCGGAGGCAACATTTCCGTTTTTTCCGCCCTTGTTCGCTATTGCATGAAGCGGGGCGTGAACATGTCGAAGGAGTGAATGAGCGTTAATGACAAGACGTTCCAGATTGAGACTTTCGTTCTTGTTACGTTCGTTTCTAAACCATTTAAAGCAAAGCAAACACGATACAAAAGCTCCTTGATCCTTCTATCAGGGACAAAAACATGAAAGCCACTAAAGAATTAATAGATAGAGTAAAGATAGGACAGAGAAGCACGAAACGAATAAGCCGTTCTCATTGTACATGAACATGTTCGAATCTCCCCAGCACGAGACTGAGTTCACCGATTTGGTTCCATGTCGAAATGGATCAGGGATCAATCGTCAACTTAGTAATCCTGCCTCGGTTTTTGTCATTTACTATCTCTTCGACGTTCAATTTTTGATAGTGGTTCAAATATCATGTACGTCATCTAAGCCTGTAACCACATGCCATGGGTTGTAATGAGCTCTTTCTTACTTACGATCAGGTCCAATCCATTTCATTTCAAGCCGTTCCACCAACAGATCCCTTTATGGACACTCTCTCTCTCTGAATATGAATCGCTAATGGCCTCAAAATTGGAGCCAGTAACATGATAAAATCTCAAAGGGCTTGAACATGAAGTCCCTCTCTGTCTTTCCATTGGCCTGGTCTCCCAAGAGAGGGTTAATGGAGCTTTTCCATTCTCCGAATTACCGCTCATTAATTCTATCTCGCATTCGTAGCCCGAGAACAACTCAGGCTCCCTTCGTGGTCGGGCCAAGAGTGCAAGCATTCAATTGGGAACAACACGCTCCCTGATTTGAACACACACACATTTAGCTACGCACCACTTGGTTCCAGTGCTCAGACTAATGTATGCGATCCGAATCTGAAGTGGGGAAGAATTCATCACTTTTGAGAAGGCCCCGGGAACTTTGGTGCAAGATTCTAGGTTAGAACGTCGCGTCATTAAGCGAAGAGTCCAGAGTTGGCAACTCCGAGGTTCCCGTCCGCAGCGTGAGGCCGGGTTCCTATAGAGCATGAAAAGTTGCTGGATGAGATCTTTATTTAGATAATATTTATCTAAGCCTTAGAATCTGGAATGTTGTTCCTCCTCCTTATCCCCACTCAACCTGCCAAGGGTCCACTTGAAAAGGAGTATGAGTATTTGGGACAAAATCGAAAAGGATTACCGTCCTCCTCGCCTCTTCCTCTTTTTCTTGGGTAGCAAGCTATTTAGTAGTCCCACTGCAAGAGCTCTTTTTGTTCATGATCCTAGGGAATTAACTCCAACAACATGGAGAGCAAAATCTTGAAACAATGTAAGAGATCAAGTTCTCAATAAGGAACAGTGGAGGAAACATGACATATGGAGATATATGTATACTTTTAGAAACGCCAACTGACGTCGTGGAATACAATGCGTTAAGCAGGATTGCTTTAGAATAATAAAAATGTCACTCCTTGGAAATTCATGATAATTGTGGTTTGTCAACTCTTGCCTGTGAATCGAAGAAAAGGTAAAAACCGCATTGATAGAGCAGTTCATTTATAATTCAACTTCAACGAATAGTCCGAAGCCAGTGGGCAATTTCGCTATTTTTTTTCATACACGTTTCTTTATCGAAGAATAAAAATCTTCGCAATTGACAGTAATGGGGCAAAGTCATTAAAGATTGAAACGGTTTGTCGCCAAAATCACCAAACTCATGCAAAACCTTGTTCATCGCGTGTAATCGTTTGTTTCAACTACATATCATAGTAGGTAGGTATACTATGTCAAGGAGTATCTTATAAAAAGAACCCCCTTTCCGATATCGGCCATTTAAAAATTTGGGGATCAAAGTTTTATCCGGCAATCTTGTTGGCCTTGTTCAATAAGCCAAAATGGATTATCTAGCTCATATCTTAAACATATCAGCATTTCCTGGCAACATCCGTTTTAACCGATAGAAAGAACGACGCCAGCAAACGAAAATCCAGAGTGACGTCACTTTTCTTTTTCTAAGCTGGTCCTAATTTGGGCACTTTCTCCGCGCCAAAAATGTCGCAATCACACTGGAAGGTCCGGATTCGAGGATGGCATTTGGTTTTTTGAATCTTTGAATTAAATCTGATTGCAGGGCCCCAGTTCTGGTTCTCTTGAAGAATCGTCGTCAAGATCTGAAGGTGACTCAGAATAGCATTTAAAGCCGTGGGTATTCTGACTGGTTGAAAAGGCAGAGGCAGCTTTGGCAGGACCTCAATTGATTAAAGACTTGGGATGGCCATGAATTTCATATGGAGATTCGGGAGTGTGCCAGGTATCGATTCATGAATCAATCTCATTCGTATTCCATTTGTCTTTCTTCTAATTTGATTAATCGAGTCGAGAGCTCCCGCAGTCGGCCTCCAAGGACAGATCACCAATCACCATTAGTGCCCGAACTTTTGACTGGAAATCAAATGGGTCCTACGTTCGGATTCCCAACTCTTTGGTTGAAAACGGATATTGCTTGGCCATAACCCGGAGTTCCAAATTAATTCCCGAACTTGGAACATGGAAGCATGCTGCGGCTTGGGGTTTCCATGGCCTCCATTGCGGGAAGTGGGCCAGTTAGTTATCCGGACCAAATGGGAATCGCCCAAGACTGTACATACTTTAGTGGTGTGACAGCCATTTCCAACAGGAAGCAGACGAAGACGAGATGGCAATGAGTAGAGCCAAGGAGGAAAGTTTCCAGACCTCACCACAAATTTTGGCTTGGTCCCGTATGGCGCACTGGCTATCAAATTTTCTCAAAAAACTTGCAAAGTTTCCTCCCAAAGAAACCTTCGAAATGAAAGCTTTTGTCCCCAGCTGAAGCTTTTCAACTACTTCTCAACACCCATTGGAGCACAAATGGGGCCCCTCCAATGAAAAGTCATGGCTTTAAATTACATAATACGAAACAGGGTAATAAAAAAGGTCCATTGACTGCAGGGGAAACAAGCGCGCTTTGGTGAGAAGCAGCAGGGTTGCCAAAACTCGAGAATGAACAGGTCAGAAATGCTCAATCTTGTTTGTCCAAAAATGATATTTTAAAAACAGCTACTTCCAAGGTTGAATATGTCAAAATAACCCACTGACTATACCTAAACCCTTCTGGAGCGTTCAAGTTCTCGGTCTATTTGCTCGCATGCAGGCAGCAACGTGCTGATCTGTTAACCTCAACTTGCCGCATCGCAGAGGATTGTTACATGCTTACTCAAGCCTGAGCATCCCTACTCCCAATCTTACAAAAAGGAACCCGAATTCGTAACAGAGAGTAATCGTGTTCCTGAGAGATAGAGAAAGAGAGAGAGACAAGGCAATTAAGGCAACCCCCATCACTGTTCCTTCCGGGGATCATTCATCTTTATAACACGGAATCTTGCCACTCTCTACAAACATGCCTCCTCCTGATCGACATCAGCATGCACGAAGTACTCCGTGGTGCTCTCCATTTACGGATTCACAGGCTCTTCTATTTCTTGAGATTCCGGTGATCGACAAAGAGTGCTGACTTTTTCAGCCGGCTCCAGATGAAGATTCGGACACACAAAGCAATCAGATGCATCCATTTAGAGCACATCAGCTTGACCGAGCCATTAGTAGCACGCTCCGTGCATAATGGTCTCCTTGGCTCCATCATCAACTTTCTCCCTGGCGCCAAATCTCAGATCAAACATCAGACCAAATTGCTCTATAGAGGATTCCATGTTCATGCCATGTTGGTAAGCTAAACAATGAGATTAATGTTGAAGAACATGTGACGAAGTCGTGTACATATTTGGTTACGATGCTCCACGATTACCTTTGGGTGAAAGGAAGGAAACTTGTTCAAGGTGACGCCGCCTGAACATAGAATTCCCTGCTTTGAATAATCTGCCGGTCATATGTGACTTCTTTAAAAATCATTTCCACTAACGGTCGTCAAAGATGACACTTCAAAAATATGGTCAAAGTATTTCGAAATCGTGCACGAGTATTTTTGTCCTTTTGCAAAAAAAATCATGTTCCACATGATAGCAGAGATGCGGCAAAATAAAGTGGTGTTTCCATCTACAATTTTTCCATTTATGTTCAACAACCACTACAGTGGATGCATTGTCATTTCATTTTCTTCTGGATCTCCAGAGTCTCATAACGAAAGTCGAGTACCCTACATATACTCGTGTATTTTTGGTTTGTCTGATTTTTTCCCTTCCAAATATTGGCAAGCATTCAACCATGCAAGAAAAATGAGATTGGGCCCGGAAAAGCACGGCACGTTGCTCTTCAAATCGTTGGGTTATAACTTTTTTGGCCTGTTTCTTCATAAAGGAAAGTTAGAAAATATCGAAAACAGCTCGCCTTTCAAGTCCAACTTCTTCGAGGAAGAAGGATGAATTCAAGTTGTGATCGTTAACCAAGAAAGTCGGATGGTTTGCTAGCTGGTTTGTTTCCCATGGTTGCATTTGGGCTTCTGGATCTGCATTGATGCACGTTTCAATAGGGGGTGTTTCAGTACTATCAATGGATGTTTCAGACAGATCAAAAGATTCACTTCTCTTCGCAAAGAGGCGAGCCCTTCAGCAAAGAAATTGGCATTGAATTCAAGGTCACCCGAGATTGGGATCAAATGAAGCTCTCTTGGTGCTAGGGTTCGTTATACTTTCATGCTTTGAGGATGGCAAAAAACCATTTGAATGTTTATTGCTCATTTGCATAAAATCTTACCTGCTCTCCCAATGTTCAAAAGGATTCAGTTATTATCTTTACGAACCACCATGTTCTTATGAAGTCAAAGATATAGGAAGGATTCCGAGAGAGGGCTTGTTAACCTTTGAGTGGATAACGAACTCTCTCATGGGGACTCTTTTTTTCCTCGTCAATGCATCCACAAAAACATCCACAAATGGAGAAAGCAACATCAGTTTTAATGTATCTACTTTTTCATCCCATCAAAAATTTGTCATTTGGAGTGCATTTTGCAAAAAAAAGTTTTTCAAAACTTGGCCCATTTTAAAACCTAGTTCATGGAGTGAAATATGAATCAAGATATGTTGTTAAGATAAGAGTTCAGGTTCTTCACTTGTGAAACGAGCTCGCCTTTGGTTCGTTTTAAGTCGATAACGGGAAAACTCGTAACGGAAATGAGTTGCGTTCCCAGTCTTCCTCGTTGTGTTCATATTGCATTATTCAATACTGCTTGTTCCATGCTACCATCTCTGGAAAGAAGATTCTTTTGACCTTTATTTGCAGACCTTCGCCACCCTTTGAGCAGCCAGCCAAATTGGCAGCAAAATGGTGGGGATTTATTATTGCTGACTCCTGGACCAGCAAATGCGAAGTGGTTCTTTCTCCACCGCATTCATGCCTGTTCCCCATATCAATGGACCATGTTCATCCAATTGCCCACCATCGCAGCTTGGAGAGTAAGAACACCACCACCACCCCACCACCTCCATCCAAGGTTTGGAATTGACGGCTCAATCCCACAAGAAAAAGTTGTAGCACCGCAAAAGGGGGAATGGTGTGATTGATGGTAGGGACAATGGAAGAATAATTGGGCTGAATGAGGAGTCTTCCAGCCCTTTCCTAAAAAGTATGAGAGAGAAAGGGCGGGTTCGTCGAGTAGTTTGACTGGTTTGAAATTTGAGAAGTCAGCAGATCAGTAAATCCTGTGTGATAAGCATTTTTTTCCACGAACCTGTCTTGTATATCAATTGACATCATCGAAGGCGCTTCCACTCAAGCGCTAAATGGGACCTCAGGCGTAAGCTTCGGTTTCCAACTCGTCCCTGAGGTCTTTGGAAATCATGCGACCGCACCATAAAGAGGCACAAAAAATGGGATTCCTGTTTCAAATTCCTTCAAATATTTGGCAAGGCCGGAAGAGTGGAAGAGTGGAAGAGCGGAAGAGAGAGAGAGAGAAGAAGGGAGCAGAGTCGCCACCAAGACGGTTTCAAAGGACGACCTCGCAAAGTTGTGCATGATACAGAGCTGGGCCTATTTCCATGTCATTCCACAAGAGAGGATCCAAAAGAGCGTCAGGTCTGTTTGTGAAAGAACAGCCAACGGCACAAGCAATGAGTTCGCTCGCTTTTGTCCGTTCCAAATTTTGGATCCCAACCCACGTGTGACAGGAATCGAGGCTTTGGCAACGCAATTATGTACACAGTCAATATGAAGGCCTTGCATTAGTTCGGCGGCCTCCCAAGATGGATGGAGCTTTTGTTGGATTGAAAGGGATTGGAGGGTTGCCAAAATGGGTATTGTCCATTCAATTGAAGATGAAACGTGTGACAAAGTGAAGGGTCTGCGACAGGGTGCCCAGGGTTGCCAGGCATGATACCCTCCTTGATCCTGTCTGGACCAAGTCCAGGACCTGATCCCAAGGAAACCCTGCGGCAAATGCATTTGTGTTTGGGCTGTGGCGGATCAAGATAAATGATGTCAATTCCAAGATGTATAGCTTTGGCCACATCCCACAATTTGCTGGCTGTCTCACTCTCTCCAAACAAGGACGACCGCCACACCTTTCCGAGAACGGCTCTCGCACGGGGCCCCTGAGTATTCCCCCAAAACCTGGGGCAGAACAAGAAGAAATCCCGACTGTTAAACTTCTGACCACTTTGGCCTGGGCTGTTGGCTTGTCGGATGCTTCTCACCCATCAATTCTCCCTTCGGAGAAACCTGCAAAGCATGCTGTATGCTCTCCTCCTTTCCTTGACCCCAAGCCAGGTTTTGGGGCTGGGGGGGGTTTACGCTCGTCGTTCGGCCTCTCCTCCCTTCCTCTTTGTTCGTCTTGTTCGTCTTGCTCTTCCTTCACTTCCTTCACTTCCCACTCCTCCCACGAACTCTGAGGCCGCAATTGGGCTCCCAAAGGAATTCTGTTCGTTCTTTCTCATGTTTCAAGACAAACAGATTGATATAGGGGTCCCAGGACCAAGATGAATATGTACGAGAGTCTTGGTTTCGGCTCGCTACAATGCGATTAAGCGCAAAATTCAGTCTCTGGAGAGTGAAGACACAGCCTTGTCTCAAAAGGTGCAGGGGAGCTGTGCACATTGGGGGATAGGGAGGGCAAGAAGGACAAGGAGGAGAGAGATCCATTTCCATTCTAGATTGGGATCAAACAATCGAGTGAAGAAAGAAAGTGAGTGCATTCCGGGTTTGTTTGTTAGTTGGTCGATGTCTACCATTGATAAGGATGACGTTGACTGTCCGGAAATGGACTCCATTTGACAGAGTAACCAAAGAAAGCACGCAAAAAACTGCGACACTAAAACTACCGGCAGTGTCTCAAGTTTTTTCACTTAAAAGGAAAGAGCGCAGAAAACTTTCAAGTGGGAATGGGAACAAGAAGGAGAGGGACTGGCTCCACGGTCAACCAAGGCTCTGGAATCCCTAGTCTTGAGAAACATAAATGAGGGAACAAATCTACTGGATGCTTCTCGCTCTCATCTTTTCATACAGCAATGCTGGATGATGCACATTCAAGCCATTAACCAAGAATCATGAGGAAATCCTGATCCCTTTTGAGACTGCGGAACTTGAAAGCAACAAACTGTGGGGATAACTTTCTGCTCTCCTCTTGCTAGGACATCTTGGTTTCTATTTGAGCATTTGTTGCCCTTCTGGCACAATAACTGAGATCAATTGCGGCCCCAAACTGGAGAAGAAACCGTCCTCAAAACGCTGCTAACCAAAGTTATGGAGGCTAATTATTTCCTGAGCACTTCTTCGGATATGAATGCAGGTTTCCCTTGTGCTACGAAATTAGACCTCGGATCACGCATGGGGGAAGTGAACATAATAACAGGGAAAAAGAGGAAATGCACAAGTTGCATTGTACGTACGTCATCTTGCTCATCGAATTTGGTTAGTCTCTTCTCCGGGCTGTAGATACTTTTAGTAGTTGGAGCACCTTTTGCAGAGTATATCTTTGTATGCTCAAACTGGATCGTCTCAGCTTTCATTTTCATGCACGGTTGATTGAACTCTTGGGTTCTACGAGAATTTGATAAGGATGAAAGCTACTCCTCAAACCATCTTCATGGTCATACTTCCAATCAAATTCAATTTCAAGTCTAGGGGCATCAACTAAGGTGGTTTACTCGCATCAAGGCCACAAATTGATGTGGTGTCCGAAAAAGTCATAAACGCTCATTTTGCGTCTTGTTTCTTAAGTGCCAATAAGCTCTTTCTCATCTAGTGAGGTCAGTTACCGAGCAATTCCTACGGTGAAAGGTTGCACGTAACTTTTCTTTTGTTTATCTTACTCCAACCAGACTCCATTTTGTTACTCGCCAGTCCCAAAAATGGCTATTGGAGAAAGTGGAAGGGATTCGTTTTGGGACAAATATTGGTGTTGTGAATGGGTGTTGGATCCTTCCGTGTTGTAAAGTTGGTACAATGGAGTATTGATCCTCCTCAATATGGCTCTCAAAAACCTATTGTGTAAGGATCATGATCTCCTTCGCCCGGTTGGCTGCTCTACCGTTTCCACTTCCAATGGCTCCAACACACTTTGGCTCGAATTGGAACCAAGGCCAAGGGAAAAAGACTTCGAGAAAAGAAATCATCTGAACTTTTTAATCATAGCACTCTTTTTCTCTTCCCTTCTCCCGGGCAACTTTTCCTCTTCAAAACGAACAAAATGGTCTAAACTCTTGGAATGGAAATCTTCAATGATCTGAAAAGGAAATGTCTGATATGAATGGAACTTAACTCTGTTCCTTATTTTCGTTCGTTCTTTCACCGTCTATCTCTCTCTCTCCCGCCCCCTCTAGTTTCGTTTCATTGAGCAATGCCGTGTTCCATCGTTTCGGAGTGAGAACTGAGACGCGTTCGTTTCAAGAAGAACCAAAGTGAAGGTCCTCGTCCTCGTCCTTCTGGACGGCAGAAGCCAAGAGACACCCAGAACTACTAGCCGACTAAACATAGACCTCAGTGTGATGCCCCAAAGTCGTTCGTTTGTCCCACTATTCTCTTTTCTTTGCATGCTCAGATGGGACCGACTGATGGGACAATGACCTTGAGGGCTTGGAGTGATAACCAACATACCCACCACCCAAGGCTCTCCCACCGAATAACCGTCCCCGTCGTCCACTACGAAAGTTCCCGGAGTGCCTGAGTGCCTCAGCATCGTCATCTCCCTCTTCGTGTTCCACTCTCGCTCTGGTACTCCAAAACGAATATCGCGTGGAACAAGCAAAAGGAACTAGGCACGAGGCAATGGACCCACCAGAAAGAGAGAGGCGAAAGAGAGAGAGAAAGAGGGGGGAGCCAACATCGAGCATCAGGACGAAAGCGCTCCGTAGTATCTAGTGTGTAGTACTGGTATGAGTCAGATGTCCCGTTCGCGTCGCTTACTGCTAGTCCCACTAAGGGGCCTTCATCAGGAATGTGTGCGTACTGTAGGTAGGGCCCACTACTTCATGTACTATTTTTCCGATGGGCGCGAGTGCAGCAGAAAATTTTGAGCAAGTTCAGAAATAGAACCTAGTCGAAAAGGGAGAGGCCTTGTGCGCCCTTCCATCTTTTGTCCCCTATATCGTATAGCAGAATGCACTCCTCCTAACTCAAAGGACGGGATTTTCTGCCTAAGTATTAAAACTAGGCGTGGAACAAATGGCCCTTTCGAGATAGAGTTGACGTACATACAGGGTGCGTCGAGCGCGTGGAGTTGGTTTGAAATTTGGTAGCAAATTTCTTAGAATTTTCCCATGTTATCTGTCACCTGAGCATCTTTTTCGGCAGGCTTTGAAATAAAAAAAAAACATACTTTTACATGTTTAAAGATGTTGAGATCAGTTAGAAATACCTGTTAAATGCGTCACTACTCCAATCGAACTATCGACTTGAAAAGTTGTGTTGATAAATACAAGAAGGTCCTACCTAATTTACATTTTAAAACCAACATAGACCCCATTTGAAATGATTGCATTTATTCAAGTTAATATTGAAGTCATTTGGTGACCCAACTTATTCTGATTATGTCACAAACCGTAGCAAACTAATCTCACCACAATTGTGAAACTAACAAAACCACAATCCAATTACCTTCTTGACGAAAGTGTGATTGATTGGCAACTCGCATGATTTTTGGACAGACCGTGACAAATGTTCCCAATATTCTTGCCGTACCCTGTTCTTAGGGACCAACGTGTTTCACCCAAGATATCATCGCTTTCAAGCGAGTCCTTTCCCCATAGGAGAGCGTTTCCTCCTGCTCCCCGAACTTCTTTAGACAGACAGGTTCTTGATAAACCCCACGGAGTCTCACTTCAGGGATTTAGAAAGTGGAGGAGTGGGAGGAGACAAGGTCGAATCAAGGCCAGATCCTGATTTGCCCCCCCAGTGATGATGACGAGACGATTTGGAACACATTTAGCCGAAAAACGTATCCATAATACATAGTTACGATATAGGTACAACACGGCATATCCTGCCCGGTGGTTCACGTGATCGGGGGTGACAAGTACAAATGACTTCCATTGAGTGCACTCTACTTCGAGAAGAGGCCATGGGGCCCGTTCAAGCAAGGACTCAAAACTGTCCAAATACAAGGAAATTTCGGGACCAAAAGTTCAGCAGACGCTCGATGAAGCCATCGGCTAGTCATTACATTGATTGGTCGATAGGAAATTATTGGTATGATGATTGATCTAGCCATGACATGTCATAAATCTTTCTTTTCTTAAACTCAGGGTCAGCAGTCAGTTAGTCAGCCAGTATGAAGGCTGTCCAATCAGGGTGTTATGGCTATGAATGCCCACAAATCAACTTTGATCCTTTGTCCCTTAACACTCATGCAGTGCTTCCTCAATTGTGAAATGAGCAAGAATTTGAACTCCTGAATTCCTGCATTCATTCTTTCAGTTCAGTGGCATTATTAAAATACCACTGGACCTTCAGTGCCCACACATTCAAAGCGGAACAGCAATAATTTAGGGGAAAGTTTTCCCCTGGCCTTTGCACTCGCCAACTTATTTGTTGGCCTTTTCGGTCGTGTCTCGTGCGTGCATGTAGTAATAACAATAATGATACTACTACTACTACTCCCAGTTCTGGTTGGCGGAGTTGTAGTTGAACAACTTCTGAGAGCGTCGTGGGTCGTAATCAAATCCTTAAATTGCTTAGCAAGGGCTTCTTCTTCAACTAGTTCTTTTTCTTCTTTTTCTTCTTCTTCTT
>NC_081441.1:2146508-2183820 GCF_007210705.1 Tigriopus californicus | reverse complement strand
AAGACGGAACTCAAGACGAAGGAAGACCAGTTGAACTTAATGAACTATTCGTCTCTTGGTTGGTCGGATCGTCGTTTTCTTGTACTCTGCTAGACTTCTGACATTGTTTTAGGCGTCCTTCGTTTCTTTTACAACTTGGCGAAGACCGAGAAAAGCCTCGCTTTTGTGGCTTATGCAGTTCTTCTTCCAGGGATCAGAGTGCACCTAGCACAATCCAATCTGCGTTGGATGGGAACAACATCAAATTCCTTGAAACAAATGGTCCGATTTGTTCGTTGTCAAAATCATAAAAGCCTCTCAGATTGGGACTCATTCGCCAAGGCTAAAATTCCCCTTTAAAACGAACCTAGGTTCGTTTCCCCATGAGAAAGCCTGTGGAAAAGGGGGAAAACGGAGGGGATGGAACTGAGGGATCGTTCATTATTTTTCCGTTTTGTAAGAAAACACCTGTGAAAAAGGTTCCAGTTAAGACAAATACGATAATAAGACCACGTTTAGAGCAATCTAACACAGTGGCTTGTATTATATCAGTTCGGGCCAAACAGTCTTAATCCACAGCAAAAGTACATCTTCTAACCGAGCTGCAAGTCAACTAGTTTAAAAGTTATTTTGGGTCTGTTTTGATAGCTCGTGCCGAAAACTACAATAAACCTCGGGTTCCCTGTTGAGTTTTATTCTCTACGCTTCATTGCCCCGGACCCAGAAAGGCCTGGCTCCATTTTTGGCCAGCCTGATTTACATATCGAGCTTTCGCCTCCTGAAACTGGTGCGAATAGATCTGGGAACCTCTCCAATATTCCCAAAAATAATCGAGATTTTTTTTTCTCTCTCAGAGAACAAAAAGGAACGTGGTTCCAAAGTTGATTGGAGCCCAAGAACACCTGGTATATCATTGAGAGCCACTTCAAGGCCAGATTATTGTCATCCAAAGGTTTCGGCATTCGGTGGTCTAATCATCGAGGGACCGCATACTGTTCCCCTCGGTAGCGAGTACATAAACCACTAATGAACTCCTATTGTGAATGGCACAACCGGAAGAGTTCGTCAGTGGCAAACCAATAACCCTCGAAGGTCAACATGTGTCTTCAATTGCGGCACAACTCGTACGCACCCAGCACTCACTCCATCTCGCATGCTCTTTGATAGCCAAATTTTAGAGAAAATCAATGACGGATGACGACGGTGCCAACGCTGAATAATCAATGAGGTCGAATTCAAAAAAAAAGAACTAATGAGCTCGAACTGAGGCTTAAAGGCACTCTCCTGCTCACTGTCTCTCTTTAGGCTTGTCATGCAAGGCTCGCTCGAATAATCATACTTTTGGAGGGAGGGAGAGTCATCGTGACAGGTGATTTGCTCGATCAACCACTAAAAAGCATAGGTTAGCTACTTGGATCCTTTCGTCAAATTACGTCCATGATCATAAATTGAGAGCGACGGATCTTTTGCTTTTGCACTTCAATCATTTTTCAGATCAACCACAAAGTGAGGCAAAAGCGGTATGATTCATCAGTGTTTGCTTTTGTTGCCTTTAAGAAGAGATGATTTGAGGTTCAATGGAAAATGATACTTCATACATATTCAATTGAGGCCTTGTCACTCTACCCAAAGAGGCAAAAACCAAGAGAGAGTATAAGAAGAGACGTTGGCTCTCTTTTTTTCGTTAATACTAGTACAATACGGCGGCTAAACCAGATTTTTTACATTTCAAAAAGACCATCACCAAATGACGGCAAAGAGGACAACTTTTATCTATTATAAGCTTTGCAAGCCTTCTGACATGGAACTCAACAATAGGGATTCGAGTTTATATTTGGACTCTTAGATCTCATTTGCCTCGATTTATCGGGGGATACATAGTAAATGTTATTGTGCCAATATTTGAAATGAATTTGGGATTTTTTTCTAGTGCCGAAATCAACATATATCGTAGCAGTGTCCATAGAGTGCTATTTTACCTATTACTCAAGGGAGAAAAATAATGAATTTTCGAAAACTAGACTTCGTGAGAAGCGATAGAAACTCAAGATTGACATAAGAATCTACGTGTCTAAAATAAGTCAAACCTTTTTATTTTGAGATAAAGTCGATCATCAAATCGATGACAAATTCACTCGGCCTGGTTTAAAAATTGCATCAGCTTTAGTGAAAACCAATTCATCAAACAACTTGGAAAATAAGCTGAGTTGAAAAAAGGAACTCAAAAAAGATCTTAGATGATGTTAGCCCTAGGCTTTTGAGATAGAGATGGATTCTTAGCGTTCAAAAGAACCGTAATAATGAAACAGAAGAGCTACTTCAACTTCATAACTTGAAGAGCTCGTGAGCTATCCCGCAACTTTGCCGTCAAATTTGAAAAGAGCCAACAAGTTATGCACAGGTTTTGAGAGACTCGAACTGATTCAAAAGTCAGCCAGAATGTGGGTTGAACCCTTCCAGAAAGGAATAAAATACAATTGAATCATGAATTGCAATTGAAAGGGATGAAGTTAAAGACCAAAACAGGTCTGAAGCACATGTAGTAACCGACACTCGTTAAACATCTAGAAGATCATTATTGCTTGAATCTAAAGTGCCCAAAACCAGTCGCATTTGACCTTCAGTCTTGATGTTCGGTCCAACTGATTAGTCGATCTTCCTAATTCAATCAATTATTCAAAGCCAGCTTGCGTCCATTGTTTCTGAATAACTCATCTCGGATTGATGTTTTGTAGATATGACCATAAACCATCCCAAAAAATTGAACTTGGAGTTTAGTTCCGAACGAAGAAGTTGGTACTTTGGTACAAGTACAAGTATCCAACTCCACAAACAAAACTCGCCTCACATGTTAAGCCTTTCAAAGACTGGCACACTTGTAGCCTTGTTTCCCATGTTTGTGCTAGCAACTCTGAAGAATCTTACCGTGGGCATGGAAATGAAATTAGACTTGATCACCTCAAGATAATCATCACACCGGAGGGCACATCCATCTTTGCTCGCTCCCTCCCTCCCTCACGCACGCATGGAAACTGACGGACTTTCACACACTCACACGCCCACTGCTTGGAGCCAGATTATCCCTTGTCCGATGACGATATCGGTGTCCGGGATGAATCTGGATTAGACTCGCGTTTCCATTTTCCATCTGAATGGCCCTTCGAATCTCCGGACTACTCCACGTCACACGCCGGCATCCATCCCCCGGTTCATGTTGACCAGGTCACGTGGTCACAACTAGGACTGTCACTTGGACGGCGGGGGATTGGTTTGCCGATATGCATAAGATCAGCCAGGGCAGTGGCGGGTTTGGGGATGTCGCTGTTGCGGACCTCCTCACTCTGGCCTCACACGCTCGTGGTTGGGTCTGGCTTTGCTGAGTTTTGATCATGCACTGAGGCCAATCGCTCGAGCGAACAAGGAGCTCGTCCTTGTTATTCTACTCCAACTTCGGCTACACTTCTCTCGCACAAGCAAGGTTTGTTGGCCTAGCTTGGTTGGTCTTCTCTCCGTTGACTTACTTGCCCGCTGCGTTCCTCTCCCGAACCACTTTCCAAACGAGGACCCTCTCTGCCATGCACATTTGAGAGAGCGGAGCAGCGCAATAACACCGATTATTGTTTGCTTCCAGGGAAACGGAGATTGGTTGGGCAAAATGCATGATGGGCTCTTTTGGGTTTTAATAGGCCAGTTTCTGTCGTGGATACGCTTCAGATAAGGAGTGGTATTTTTTTTAAGAGACATAAAGGCTATAACATATGAAAGAGTGGTTCAATGTGGAACACAAGAATGGGAAACAATTGTGCAGATAAACACTTTTACCGTTTTGTGATGAATTCAATTCATGGAGATAGGTTTTCGTGTGCCTTTGTGTCGAATAGTCAAAATTAACATGGGGAACCATTTTTGAGCTGGTTTTAATTTCATCATTAGGAAGGTGACAAGCCAGTGTCAGACTGACCGCTTAAAAGTTGTGAAGATAGTTAAGAAGGCCTGAAAAATGAAAACATAGATTGAGGGGTCCAGTATTCGTTTCAGTATTGGAAAACAATGATATACAGATAATCATGTGAATATAAAATTAAGTAAAATGAATCAGTTTGTTCATCTAAAACTGCTGGGAATTCCATTTCAATTCCATTCCAAGTCAAGGTAAGGAAGTCCGCAAAAATGAAAAAAAAAAAAAACTATAAGAAAAGAGCAGTTCGGTGTTATTGCTATTGCAACGGAGAACGCCAAGGATTGAGGGTCTTCTGAAGCAAAATAAACGCAAGAGCATGTGAGCCGTACGTACTATGGACGTATGTGGGCTATGCTCTTGGCAGAGACGACGAGAGCCTCGTAATGGAGCCTTTGAATGGAATCAAAGTTGCAAAGAACCGAGATATGTTTGCTAGTTGTGTGTCTTCCGTTCCAAATACATACAAACTGTCCCAAAAGTTCTTGCTCCTCCACAGGCGTATGTACCGTATTTGCTGTTGTTGTACTTTCCACTGGAATGAAGTGGTCCAAGAGTATCATTGAAACCTCAAGAGGTGATAGAGTTCTGGCATTAATTGCCTTCATCATTATAAGGTGTTTATTGCTAAAGATAACATTTAAAATGATTAACCTATTCTATTCTTTTGCTTTTCGTGTGAATCTTTTGAAATAACATGTTCAATAGAGAAAGGTTGACGTTCAATCGTTCAACCTGAATTGTTGACAAACATTCCTTTCCTTTTGTTTGACTAACATACTAATTGACCTCACATTTGATTCAGTCGAACGTTTTCTATTAGATTCACTAGCCCTAAATTTGAGTTAAATCCAAAATATAAAAATGAACAACTTGCTGAAAACTTGTTGTAGTTTGACAGGTAAAAACGCCAATGCAATCTTACCCTCTTGGCGACATGTGTTCCTTAACGCGATAAATTAACGCATCGTTCAAAGTTGAAATAAGCTTCAATATAGAAGATAAAGAAAAGGAAAAAGGAGGAATATGTAATGATTGAAAGTAAAATTTAGATCGGACGCGACTTACGTGTCATGTTGGAAGTCTCTCCGTGAGAGTGGAATGAGGTCGTTTTGAACATGGCCATGACACAACATTGAAGATGAGAGGATGTTAAGTCACATCTGAGAATGGCTGCACTTCCACATATAGAAGATTGAAGACTAGCTTGAAGTCCGACCTTCAATCTCTTAGAGAACATAAAGAGGTTGAATTCGAGTAATACCTCAAGAACTGTCATGAACCACCAATGCGTTTCAATAAAAACGGCTAGAAAAGTGCTGGTAGGGACGATTACCGGATGGCCGAGAACTTGCCTGGGATTTCTGCCCCACATAGAAAATATTGACATTGTGGAGGGTTAAAATGTGGCTCAGGGTTAAAGCAAGATGACCGAAGCTAGTTCAATATGTTCAATGTGCCATGAGGAATTTGGCATTCCAATTGTCTGACGCGTTGCGACAGCGACCCAGGAGAAAGAAATTTTACCGGCAACCATTTTCTGGGGAAATGAATACTCGTTGTAGTCACTAAATGTGTACGTACATAGGACATAGAAGCGGGAATAGGAGATGACCGTCATGACTCATGGCAAATTTTTTGGGAGGTCACTGGAACTGTTTGGGCTTAATCGTTTTTTGTTATGGGATTCCTCCTTGAAAGGAATTGTTTATCTGACATTGCATTTCTATAAACTTCTTTAATCTTTTTTCTCCTATCACGAGTTGTGTTTTGGTATGTTATTATTTATTGAAAGGGCTCAGAGAAAATGCGTTTAATTTTTAGAGGTTTCTGTCAGCGAAATTTTGTTTCTCAGAACTTTTAATGTTGATGAGAAAAATTTTGAACCCTGCATGGTTTAGGGTATTAATTTAGGGGTCCAAGTTAGGAGACAGCTTTGTGGCCTTTGATTTCAAAGATTGTGAAATAACGAAAAGTATTGAAACCTTTGGTAATTACTTAAACTTTTGCAAAATTAATTTAATGTCGACTTTTTATGTGGCTTTTTTGTCTTTAAACAGGCTCATGTCCTTGCGTTTGAGAAACTTTTTTCATGCGAAAATGAATTATTTGGTGCCATTAAAAACATTATTAGTGTCCATTTGGCCCTCAAAAAAAAATATGAGCCCTTGTTATTACCTTCAATGTATTGTTGACAAACAAAATCAGCATGAGGATCCAGTATGTGTGATTCTAACGTATTGTAAACTAGAGCAAAAAGTCCATTGCCATGTTGGCTTTGCATTTCACTTTTTATTTTCATTTTTATCAAACGTCTTCGCCAAAAGTCATTAAAAATAACAAAATTGTCCGAAAAGAGGTGGCCCATTGATGTGGTGTAGTGTCATGTAATCAATGAGTTTTAAGTGCAAATAACCTTTGTCTTAGACCTTCAATTGAGTTTGAAATTAAAATGAGCCGAAGCATTCGGAAACACTAAGGCAACAAGCTATTTTCATATAAAATCTTATTGATCAAGACGGACGATGGCAATTATCTTGCTCGGTCATTGCTCGTCCAAGACTCCAATGTAGAGCATTCATGATCTTAAATGATCCGCACTCAAACACGTGCCGATTAGATGATAAATGTAACTAATTGGGATTTCAGTTACATTGTTTTGAAATCTAAGAAATCATGCCAACCAACACACAATGAAGCAAGAGGCAGATAATGTAAGCTGAATGACGATACAAATCCGATGGACCCAAGTCTAAGACATAACGTAACTAATCATTTGGTTACCACATTTTTTATATTAGCCATTATTAAACAAGCATATTTTTCCAAAATAATCAAACAGCTTACCGTCCGTTCATAATCTTTCTAAGAATCAAGGTAGACAATCAATTTGCCAGAAATGTCAAAAAGAACTGCAGATAAAAAATTATCGCTAAAAAAGGTTGCCAATCTGTACATATTCGAATCAGTTCCGGAAATTTGTCGTTCATAGAAAAACTGTGTTGACCATTCGCAAAGTTGTCATGTTTCCCCTTTAGGAAAGCTATGAAGCTTTGAAGTAATACGATTTTAACCATTTCTACAATATTGGTGAAGGTCTGACCATACTTGCTTGCTCAGTTCCAAATTTGATAATCAGATAAAAAATAACGTTGCCTTTTCGTTTACACGAAAAACATCACCATTGAACAATCCGAAATGTATGTCTTTGATTTTTTACGATATTAATGTGCAATTTACATTATTCATAGAAAACACTAAATAGGTTTTTAGCTAACCTAAACTTTTAGCTAAAGTCTGACAGGGAATACATGGATGTAAATCTCAAATGCGTTTGTAATGACATGTGCGTGCTCAAACGAAAAAAGGCAATAATGAAGTAAATTGTCCGAGCGACCTTCAAAGTCTTCCTTTTGTTAGAACTCAAATTGAGTCCGTGATTAAACCCATCAACGGCCATGCAAACTTGCACGTCACCATGCACAACGTGTTCCTTGAGGAAAATGAGAACTACCAAAACCTTTTGTGATCACACCAATCATCTTAGCTACCGTTAAAAAACGAAGATTCGTCAACATTTGAACTTGCAAGCCAGACAATCTGTTTTGGAATCTAGATTGTAGCTGATTTGAAGAGATCTACTGGGCTATGTAACAATGGCTTTCTCTGGCTGGAAAAATGAACATTTTTGAACCAGTCGAATTTACTGGTCTTGTCGATTTTAGCGATTGACTGTATATTAATATGTTCATTTTGAAGGCGATCAAGGAAATTCGAACCCAAAATGCTTCGAGTTCTCTCCTTTGAGAAACAATCATCACAATTTTGCCACTCAATCCAAGGTAGTCTTGTTCCGATCTTGTCTACCGGAGTAGAACTGGCCAAGGTGGAAACAAAGTGAAATCCTTGATTTTCATGAGATCTTGTTGTCCCCTTTATCTAAAGTAAACTGATGATTCAGCCTTAAGAATAAGATCCCGGCCATTGCCAGTCTGGCCTTATAACAGATGCGAGCATGAATCAGGCTGACATCTTTAAAGTCAATGACTCAGGTCTGATTCTCAGAGTATGCCAAAATACCAGGCCTATTGCCAGGGTGGAGGACCTGATCTGGAATCTTCATCTGTCTTTTTTGACCTCAATGCTCAATGAGAATCTCGGCAATCCTGACAACTTCCCTATTACACTCCCTTGTACTGACGCACCCCTTTCCCGACACGCCCCGTCCTGACGCGCCCCCATGTCTCTAGCTTGTCACGCTACCATCATCTCCAGAAAGCCCTTATTCAAAATTATACTGCTTTTTCTCCAATTCGTCAAGTATGGAGATTTAACACAAGGAAAGCTCAATAGTTCATTCCTGACAAAAAGAGAACACTAACTTCATCACCTCCTAACCTCGCACATCAACTTTAGATCATTTATGGGAAGAATTAAGGAACTCAAATGTTGCAATTAAACATCGCAGAAGTAAGACTGCGCTTAATTTGACATTTATTATTGCCAAAATCCTCATAACTTCTGTGGTAAGTCAGTGTATTGCGTCATGTGACTGCAAAACACTTGGACCAGCCAAATCTCCCATTTGTTTACATTGTTGTGAATTCACCTTCCTTACATATAGAGTCCTTGATTGAAATTCAATTCTTAGTTACCAGTGTTTTTATTTCCTGAAAACTGGAGGGAAGATATGTCTTCGTCGAAATCTACATCAAATTTGGGAAAATTTGCTTTAAAATATTTTTCATTATTTTTTTTTTCTTGTGGGTTTAGTTTTCCACTTGGTTTAAGGGCTTACAGGCAGCGATGCCAAACAGTTTGATAAAGAAGTAGCCTTATAGAAATATGAACCCACAAAAATTGGACTATTTTCTAATTTCCCGCCAAATTGGAGCAAAACTCCGCCAAGGTCAACAAAATCACCGTAAATGTGACATTTTCCCCATAAAAATAGTTCTGAGAGGGACATACTTGGCACTGAAGCAATGATGTTGCATGTTCTTCTGATGAATTTGCTGATTTTTGTTTCAGCAGTGTCATATTTTTTTCCAAACTTTTATCACTTCTGCAATTTTCAAACTTTTCTTGTATTTACTTTTTCCATTCCTTGTTGGCCAATCCAAATCTTACCCACTACTAAAAAGTCTAAACATAGCTCATACCTGGGTCAACTTCATCAATTAGGCGTGTTTGGCAAAGAAAATCAGTTCAATAATTGTATTTTAAGTGAAAGAAAAAAAAAATTGGCAGAAGCGAAAAAGTAAAAAATATGTGTCTGGGACTGACCATAACAATTGAAGAATATGCTTCGATTCGCCAATTGCCCATATTTTTGATGAAGGCTGGCTTGTAAGTACTGCAAAAGTTCTCCCTGTCACTAATGAAGTGTCTAGCTTTGCATGTGGTGTATGGGGTATATCCACAGATCATACAATGACAACATTTGGTCACTTGGTACACGTTATTGAGCACAGTGGTAAATATGCCCTTTAAAGTTTTAATCACTTCTAAGCATTTTTCTACCTCAGAAGCTCATAGGAAACAACTTTGATTTTATTGCTTTATTGTATTCTAGCCGATATAAAAAAAGTTAAAGGGCTAAAAACATTTTTTCTTTTTCTTGCATAGTTTCAAATATCTTTTTTTATTGGCGGACTTCCTCACCGCCACTGGGACGGAATCTAAGCAGTTCAAGACGAGAAATAAATACAAATTAACTCAAAATGTTATTCAACCATCTCTAAAACCTTCAAAAAAGCAGATTTTTTGTTTTAAAACCATTCAAAGAACGCTTAGTCGAGCAGTCACTGAAAATTTCACAAAAATCAAGAAAGCCTCAAAATATCTATTTCTGATCAGTTTAAATAAAGTCTGCAACAAACGACCAAATGTATTACACTGTCTGTTGTATGTATTGTCTTCAGAATTCAAGTGAATGCGTTACAAAGTGTTCTCATGATGATTGTAAAACACATTTTCAACGATTGCAATATTATTGTGTTTTAAATGACACTATATAGCATTTTGAGCTCTTGTGAGACTATGCAAGAAAAAGCAAACCAAGCCTTCATTTTTGTGATGATGAAAATCGATATCAATTCTTTGGGAAAATGAATTAAGATATAACGGGGGCGTAAATATTTTTGGCTTAGAGAGGCAAATTTGACTAATCTTTTTTATCCTGACTAATTTGATGTATCTACATATTTCGTGATGCCATGAAGGACTTTTCATTGCAAAAGATTGTCAACTATGGATTCAATTTGTGATATAATCTTAAATACAATGAAAATTTGATTATCTTGATCTTCAGGTGAATGCACAATGACTAAATTGACTTGCAAGAGATTTCATGCCCCCCCCATTGATTTTTCAAAGGCCTAGTCCGCCAAATTCTTCGGTTTTTGGGCAAATGTCCGAATGATAATAACTACAATGGATTGACTAGTGCAAGAGCACGAGTATCAAGTGGAATAATCATTTCCAACACTCCTTAAATAGGGGACTTCTGTCCCGCCTTTTTAGTTCGATTTACAACATGAAGTACTTCCGACACTTATTTTTTTGTCTGATAAGAAGAAAAATCTTTATGGTAGATTTGTTAAACATAGCATACTATTGGATGGTTTATTATGAATTGCATATTAGAGATTGGTCCTTCGAATCGTAACCAAAGTAATGCAATACTACATACTTCATTAGCGCCATATTCAGATCATGTGTTTTCCAAAAGGCATATCTATCGTCGGAATCATCTTTCTTCCAATGTCATGAGCTGTACTAAGACCTTGGTTGATAAAATTATCAACATATTCTTCGCTACGTGCTATCAAACTAATCAACATTGTCTGAATGGAAGAAACCAGACCAAATCTCTTGGGCATTATTGAATGACATTTATGGTTCCGGGACAACTCGACCCAGTGGACAACTTGACCCAAGTGACTAGACGACGCAGTACAAATATTAAGCCTAATATACCGGCTCAAAACTAGTTCACACTTATTGAACAAAATTGACACCCTGCTTCCAAAGATACAAATTCCAGAAAGACATTACACAATTTGATTGTTTCTCAAGACATATTGGCATTTACTTCAAACTAAGATATTTCTTTACAAACAAATTGAATGTTAAATCATCCAGTTTCAGTTGAGTTCCATAACCAAGTATTATCTTTAGCCAATATGTTGTGCCCAATAATTGTTCTAGGTTTTGTTGTCCTTTACGGCGAGTTGTCGGGTCACTCCATTTTATGAATACAAGTGATATCAAATCTAAGGTAATCTGAATGGATATAATTCTAATTGACTGAGATTTTCCAATAATAATTTGTTAACCTGGACATTCCTTTCGAATCAGCTGCTTTGTCACAGATCCCCAGCTTTCAATCGAATTTTTTCTACCAACCCAGAAGAAAAATCGATTGCTCTCAGCGACTCAGGCTTTTTCTCCAGCCTTCAATGGCAAGAATTCTTTTGAACAAAAGGGAATAGAATGTATGAGGACATCACATCACCCGCCTTTTGGCCTCTCAGGAATGTTAGGATGATGACATTGGAGGCAGAGGCGTGTATTTTTGTCCCAAGAGTGAAAGCCCCGGAAGAAGTATGTCTGAATATCCAGAATAGTTGTCGATCTCATTGCAATTCCTCTCTCTATCCCCGTTCGCGAGAGCTCAATACCAAACCCGCTATTATTCCCTTATTCCCGCTCACCTTTGAGTCCTTGCCAGCTTGGAGAGGGCTCAAAAGGAATATGAGCTTTCACAAACCTGCTCTTAATTGTACCACAACTTTTCTTGGGGCTGCTGAGTGAGGAAGGAAAAGAGAGAGGGGGAAGTCTGGAGAGGTTCCCTGGCTCCCCTGGAACAATAGGACTAGAAAACTGTGTGCCACCTTTCCTGAAGAAAAGGTCCCGCCTTTCCCTACTGATTGAATGGAACAGCTGATACCCATACACAAGTCTCCATGGACGATATCACCTGGACGACGAGGTTTGACCCCACCTGTCCAGGTAGGGAACGAGTCTAAACGGGCATATCATGTATTGTCCACAAGGCTTTGAAAAGGCCATCACATAGATGAGAACGACGTCCAGAAAGATATAGAGGCAAATAAGCGATGTCGAGACGAAAAGGCCAGGATCATAAACTGAAATGAAAGGTGACAGACCATCCACAAGAAGTACCAAGACCAAGAAGAGGGTGGTCTTTGCCACCTTGCCATCCAATAGAGACAAACAGGAAGTGTGTCCGGCCATGAGCTTGCAAGTGATTCGATCGTGTCGTCGACCCCTTCCCAAATTCCTCCTGAACCTCTTGTTCTGTTTGTTACTCGTGAGCACTTTGGTTTTGGTCTTGATCAATTCAGACTCGGAGCCGTACACGCCCAAGGATTACATGCGATATTCTCAATGTGATATTATCTTCTTAGAAGTGACCATCAAACCAACATTGTCCCCTCGACAGGCGTGTTCTGTGGAATCTGCGGCTGTGGCCCATCCCAATGCCAGCATATGTTTGGCTATGAGCATGGTCGATTATAGTAACATTGCCGTCTTAAAACCGACCAAAGAGCAATTCCAAAATTTAGAGAACGTATTTGTGATTCCTTTGAACTACGACAGCATCTTCCGATGGACGCCATTGGAGCACTGGTGGCGAGAGGAGTTCCAATTCACCACATCAATTTGGAGGACCATCCATTTGAGTGACGTGACGCGTTTGGCTTTCCTCTGGAAGTACGGTGGACTTTACCTTGACCTGGACGTCATAGTCCTCCAACCTTTGCTGGACTTGTCATCCAACTTCATTGGTATTCAGCACTTCTCTTCAGAGGATGGCGTGAACACGGCTGTTATGAGATTTGAGAGGAATCATCCGTTTCTTTCCAAGTGGGTATATTCTGTCCCTTCCAAATTCGACGAGAACGATCGGAGCTCAATTGGACCTCTATTAGTCACAAAACTCATTTTCCCTTATTGTCAGGGTGACCTCCCCGACTCTAAGCGTCAGCTGAAAGATTTGGCGGGAAAATCGTGCGACTTTGATTTGAGGATCCTGCCACCGGGCGCTTTTTATCCGATTCCCTGGGCCGAATGGAAGTCTCTATTCAAAGGAGATAGTTCCTCATCACCAGCAGACTCCTTATTTAAGTTAAACAGGTCTTTAACACTTCACACGTGGAACGAATTTAGCTCAAGGCTGAAATTGAATCAGATCCACGACCGCTCCGTGTTCAAGTCCCTGGCCAAAAATAGGTGTCCAAGGGAATACTACAGAAGCATGGCAGCCCATCCCACAGGACGACCCATGAATGCAGAACGTCTGAAAACCATTCTCAAATGGTCCCAACGGGCTGGACCAAATAATAACGTCTTAGCAACTTAACCCTTAAACCCTACCGTTTGCCGCTGTCAATATGTACCTGCTGCTGCGTTGCCCGACTGATAACCAACCTTCTGTCCAATAGTTCAAGCAAAAATGATACCTTGCATACAGATTTATCTTAATTCTTCAAGATGAAGCTTTATTTCAATTTTATACGGTACATCCCTCAACGTTGTAATCCCAATCACAACCTCCCAGCTCTGGATTGAAGATCAAACCATCTTGACATTCCTAAATTAGATCAATTAGAAAGCACAAAGAAAGTAAAACCAATGATCAATAGTTTTTAAATGCAATATATAATTACCTCTAAGTAAGGATGTCCAACGGAGCAATGACAGAAAAATGCACTGCATTTTTCATATTCGAAGAAACCATCATCGACACAGGTGATCGTGCATTCCGGCAGAGGCGTGGGAGTGGTCACATGATCTATAATCCGATTTTACAGCAATTTAACAAACTAGGCAAGTTAGTTGTCGTTGTATGAGATGGACTGCATCTCTAACAATGAGAAAAAGCGGACAAACCCAGCAGGCCTTCCTGGCCGCAAGAAAATTGATGGTAAACTACATTCAAATTTGGGTATAGGCAAACATTGATCAATGAAAAGTTCGATTTTTTCAAACCTTGATATTTCATCTCAAATATTATTGGCTTCATCAATCTATAGAACTTATCTCAATAACCCATTTAACTAATACCAATATCAACATGTGAAGTAATAGTTGTGGGCATCGATATGCTTCTTGAAACAAAAGGGATAAACAAAGATATTTGCGTAAGAAAAAAAAACTAATTGGAGACCTTTCTTCCAAGTAATGATAAGGAAATCAGTATCGAACAAATGTTTTTTTATGAAATTGACCAACGAAGGTTATCATTCAAACTCACAAAATGACTAAAATATGGACCAAGTCGAGAGTCTAAAATAGCCCAGAACTAGCACTACGATGCAACATTACGAATAGAAGGCCTTAAAGGAAATACCGATAAACAAAGATCTCTTACGTTCGACACAATTCTGCCCATCTTCATCACAAACAGGTCTGCTTCCACAATCTACCCGGTCAGGATAGTCGCAATATTTGTTTGTAGCATCAAAAAGCCAATCGGCTTCGCAGACAACTCGAATGGGCTCTCCCTGTTCGCAATCGTAGTAGAAACGGCAATTCTCATCGTCGGGAAAGAACCCGTTTTGAGCGCAATCTGGAACCGAATCAACTTGGGCTCCCAAGGTGACCACAACTGAAAGGAGGGAGCAGAATTGTTAGGTTCGGTTTCATTAAGGTCACACTAGCAGATCATAATTAATTCACATACCGGCCACGAAGAACGAGATGGATGTTAGCCTTGACATTCTTGAATTATCTTCCCGACTAATTTTATTTGAAGAAATTGGCGTAAGCTGCTGAGAATTTATAGATAAACTTTGAAGGACAAGTTTTAACGTGATGATGTCATCCCATCCTTCAATAAGTCCTTGTATAAGCAAAATTAGGGGTACTGAATCAAGAAAAAAAATGACCACTAGTCATTTTTGTGTCGCAAAATTCTGGGCTGCATTTGAATACTTATCAAAAAGTCATATTCTCTTGTAAAGAGTTGTTGCTGGTACTCAAAAAGTCATGTTGACTCCATCGGTTAATAAACTTTTGATGTGACTAGGATAGTCACTTCAATAACATAACAGCATTTCAAGAATAATTTTGCACCATTTGAGTTCAGAGGTAAGAAAAAATTGCGCTTTAAATACACCCAATTATTGCTTGATAGTATGCTGAAAATGATAAATGGCGGAGGGATTTTGACAATCAACAAAAGTAGCGCACTTGGCGAGAAACCGCTTTTAAAGAAACCTCAGAGATTACTCAGTAATAGAATCGTGGAGTTTTCACAGTGGCAAAAGTATATATTTAAGGGAGAGGCTTGAAATCAAAATAACGTTTGTCCCTCAATGGTTCAATTCTCAAGGAGAAAAATTGATGGGTTTGAACGTAACGCAAATCAAAAGCACTTCAGCAATATTTTCGGTAACACCTTCGTTAAGAATCAGAGCGGATGTCAAGGGCTTTTATCACGACTTTTGGTGCTAGACAATGCGAATCTTCAGAGTCCAAACTTGGGTGAAAATTCTTGCGAATAACCTGGTTCAAGACGTGCTGCATACCAAACACCAATATAACACGCAAAGATCCAGGAATTTATGTAAAAATGTTCTCTGTTAATAGTGTCACCGTGGTTTTGGTTTGACAATACCTTAGCACTGAATTTCTGTTTATGTTGTTTCACATTTTACATGATATTTCAATTTTGTTTGGATTGAAAGCAATGTGTCTTCTTTTGACTTTCGGGCAGGCTTTCTCATCAAGGGAAACTTTCAAAAACAAAGTATTTGGAGACTCGAGCTTTTTTATTAATCACTGTTGGTCATGGAACAACTATGGGACAACCTGATTAGGTTATGAAGCTCATTTTCAGCGAACGTTCTCTACATGTTGAACTCAGGTTAAAATCCCATGTTCGTGCAGTTTTAAGTTGAAACGAAACTCGTTTTTGCCAAATCTGTAATAAGAAAACATTTTCAATTTCATACTGGTTAATGGTCCATCAGTTTCCCTTCAGATAAGGCAGTCAGGTTCTCTGAGGGTATTTGACAACTTAGTAGTCTCAATTGTTCAGCATGTTGTGACAAAACTATTGTAATTAATGTATACAGAGACTGAAAGATCACTCCTTCCCTGGCAAAGAGATACTTTGCATGCGAAGCAATCTTGATTGGAGGAAGCTTGAAAAACTTAGATTTTTTTTGAAGTGTCTTTTCATTCACTAAAACGTAATCCTTAAAATCACGCTGCTTCCTCTTGCCTCTATACCATCTGTTGGATAACGTTTGGTAGGTAATGATTTCATTTCTGGGTCTGTATCCTATTAGGGCCTCAATTCAAAAAGCTAATACTTCATAGCTCTTTTCTCATTCTAGACATTTATTTTTTCATTGCCGCACAATTTGAAAGTGAATAAACTTTTAAATTTCGTGTCCCAACCCTGTAAACATATTCCATCTTAAAATGGGGATAAATAGCTGATCTGAATGTGTGTCTCTGGCCGTGATGATGAGTTGGAATATCTCTTCATTGGGACATCCATCATCAGACAGTAGCGCTGCCGTCTAACTCCATTAGAAACGAACAAACAAACAAACAAACAAACAATTGAAACAAATGATGTAGTGAGATTATGGAGAAGTTTACAAAAGAGTATAACGCTTCATTTTGCACAGTCAGACAATTTGAATAGAGCTTGTCCACAAAAAAGCATATGGCGGTCCAAATCAGATACGTTTATTAACATCAGCTGACTGGAGGCTTGTCCATTTAAGTTGAGCCTTCCGTAGTTGGTGAACATAACTTATCTCCTTTTCTCAGCCTTTGAGACTGCTAAGACAGGGTGAACCCCATAATCAAGAGGAATAAGAAGAGCTCTGAATGCTTCAAAAAAATATTGCCCAAATCATTTTGTCAGTTTTACTCCTAATACAAGTTTTTTCGGAGCTGAAATTTGTTATTTATTTCAGGATGCCACTTAGTTTAAACAGACATTGAATCTAAGCCAGGATAGTAGTACTGTGTCAAAATTACACCAAAAAATTCAATTTCTCGAACTTTGGAAGCCAAGGGACACAACAGCAAGACCCAGTAGGGCACCAAATTTGCATTTTGATTATTCCTTGTGAGCATATTTGATGACTTCCACCTCAGATAGTGGAACAGGAATTTGAAATTTGAATTTCATTTCAGTCTAACTTATTTACTGTGGTTTTTACTGTGGCTCTTTCATGGAGAGAAATTGGTCTCTCCTTAGAATGTGGCCTTGGATTAAGGTCATTGCATTATGATTTCAAAACTGTGTTACTGGCAAGAGATTGACATTGCGAAATTAAAAACTAGCCCACAGATTTTAAGAACTTACGAAACGAAAACGAGTTCAATTCGATTATTTTTTATCAGTCACTTGAAATATTGCTTCCTAGAAATCACATTTGTGATAAGAGTTGTTTGTTAACTGTTTGACGCCATAGATCGTGATATGCATTCTGAGAAACTAAGACAAGCTAAGATCGTTAATCAAAAACGTTTCATAATTCTAGATGGATTACTCGACATTATTGATGATGATGATGATGCTTTATTTAGGGTCTCGTTTATGGTTATGGGAATTAGGAATTGAAAAGTAACGTACTTGTACAAAAAATGGTTAAGGAATAGATAGATTTGAGAACCATGGGTTCACTCCATAAACCGAATGGTTTGTTTTTATGGGGGGACCTTGACTAGATTGATGCCACTGTGTAATCCTCCGCCTTGCCCCGAGAAAAGTGTCCGACTCAGAGAGCTCGCACAGTCGTCCCCATGATCGTTCCTAAATACCAAAAGATGAAGATAACGACTGGCTTACTCGGATGTCCGACATGAGTAACACTAGGATACCGTACAGCCAATAGAGTGCGAGACAGTGATCAGTGACATATGACACATCCGATCCATCGTTTGATTGTAGGGGGCAAGTTTTCCAATTTTGTCTAGTTATCAGCAATGAATTAGACCGAATTCAAGTCCAACTTAGACAAGTTTTTGGCGAAAATTCCTGATCAACCCTATATTCAAGGGCTAGCCAGATCCGCTAACTCTAAGTCTTTGGTCGATCAAATAGTATATGCATAAAGAACACCCTCTGTGTCTTCCTTTAATTCTATCTGGTTGCCAATACGCGTCTATCAAAGATCCAACACCTATGACGCTACCTTTTGCTTTTGGCGGTTTCTATTTAAAGCAAGGGACATACATATAAGCAAAGATGCAATTAATAGTTATCATAAAATGCACAAACCGACAGATCCAGAGGTTTGATCGACAAGTCAATAGTTAGAATGGCCACCTTCCAATCACCCATTCACAGCACAACTACTTACGCATGACTTCAAAGCTCTTTGCTCAGGAGAATGTACCAATGTGGTGGCTAAAACCAGATTGAATAACATCAGCAATTATCTGCCTTTCCAACATGAAAATAAAGATTAAGCAGAATGAATAGATTTTTCGTCTTGAACTACTGGGAATTCCAATCCCAGTAGCGGTATGGAAGTATGCAAAAAAATGATTCCAAGTATTGGGAAAAAGGCATTCGGCGGTTCGTTGTTACCAAGTCAACTGCGTTAATGGTAAGTTAAAACGAATAATGCCCCCTCTCATTTCTTTGAATTTATGCGTGTCGACCATTGGTGGAACGTAGCCACAATAGCAATTAAGCATGCATTTTGGTAGATCTCTTTCTTTTAATATCATCCAAGTTTTAAAACCTGACTAGTGTGAGAGCGTGATTATGCCCCTCCCATTCATCTCATAACACGTTTTTGAAGGGCGCCTAAATTTTTGACGGCTGAGCTTTCCCGAAAGAATTCAATACGGCACTCTAGCCGACTTTTGACTAGGATGTTGTACAAAGGTTGTCTGAGTTTCGTTGGAATTGCTTGTTTCGCCACATAAAGAGTGAACATGGTTTTTCTGGCTTAGTTGCTGGCTAAGCGAACGTGCTCCCTCCAGTTTAAGTGGTCGTCTATGTTAATGCCCTAAAAATCGAATTGTTTTTTGGTGCTAAAATGGGATCCAACTTGTTGGATAGTGTGGGTGCTCAACGTCAAATTTAAGTCAAAATCACATAACCCATGACGAGGACGAAAAAAAATGAGATACGTCTTCCTATCATTCAGGACTAGTTTGCTTGCATTAAGCCATATCAAAACTTTTCCTAATACTGGATTAGTTTTGTGTTTCAATTCATTAAGATCGTTACTAAAGTGTTGGAGCGTAGTATCGTCAGCAAACATTGTTCATTTCATCTCTATTGCTCTGGGAATATCATTGATATACGTATATTAAAGATAATGAAGAGCCTAGAATACTGCCCTGTGGCACTCAACAAGTTGAGGTCAGACAATCGGACGCATTATTGTTTATCTCTACTCGTTGTTGTCCATTACTTAAGCAATTATCCATCCACCTTAAAACATTGAAACTATACCCATATTGTCAAGCCTTTTGACAGGATATCGTGGTTAGCTGTGTGAAGGCTCAAATATTCCAAAAAAGTCTTTCAAATCGTGGTTGATTGGTATATTGTTCAGAAAATTATGAATGGTATGCATTGTAGAATTATTCACCCGGAAGCCAAACTACTGATCAGCAAGGTAATCACCTGCGAAATGATGAAAAATTTGCTTGTACACCATTTTTTCAAGCACTTTAGAAAATGAAGGGAAAATACTAATGGGTCGGTGGTTCGATAAATTTGATTTGTGAACTGGGAGCACTTTGGCGGTCTTCCACTCAATTGGCATATGACCAGATATCAACGTCATGTTAATCAAACGACTAAGAACTTCAGCAATTTCATATTTGATCTCTTTTACAACTGTATTCTAGATGTCATCTATTCTGCATTCTGCAGTTTATTAATAACTTCTATATCATTGTAGCGTCTCATTACCTTGAAATAATATTTACGTTTATCCGATACATTGGGAATATACTTTAATACGTTATCTTTTACATTACTATCACAACATAGATCGTCACTCGTGAGTTTCCCTGCTGTAACAAAGTATTCATTAAAAACATATGATCTGAAAAAAGGCCCAAGGCAGAGAAATGGGCTCTCAGAGGTTTGAGGAATCACGTGGTTTCGGCACTACTTTGATTTAGTCTCCAAATACCGTTCTTTGAGTTACAAGAAATTTCTGAATGGTTTTGCAATCTCATACAATAACTAAACAAATGCTGTTTTATTGGTGGATTGACCGCGTGCTCTCTTTGACTTTAATTGCGATTGGAACATTTGAGGTATCATTTTGGTTTCAGTACCTCTTACAAATTGTCCCTTGCGAGCATGCCAATAAAAAAGTAGTAATATGATCTCTAGCCGCAGGGGTCCAAGAATATCAAAACTGTATCGCAATGTTGTTATATCCATATCATATACTGATAATTAATAGTAATCAGAGTGCTTGAGTAAAATCGTATCATTCAATAAAATTGGAACTTCTTGATTTCTCGGGTAGCTATTTTTGTGGGAAAGAGGACAAATTTGCTCATTGATAAATTAGATGATCATTTTGCTAAACTTAAGAGGGGAGATGAAGTTGGTCAGAGGCTTCGCATTCCTGATTTGGTTTGGGGTGGGGCCTGGATTTCAATTGTATCCATGATCAACAATGTCTCAAATAACGTCCTAGATGTTGGCGAAGATCTTCACAATGGGACCTTGGGGCACTTCAAGAAGTTAAGTGGCCACAGACACCTTCAGCTTGTTGGAGAAGAGGCGCCTGATGCTGACTCTGGGGTCCTTGACAATTTGCGCTTTGAGCTGACAAAGAAGCTCTCTTCTGAGCTCTCTTAAGATCTCCTCTGTCATCCAATGTCTCTTCCATAGCACCAACCGCGGTGCAGGAGTATTCAGATTTTCCTCACGCACCCTGTTTCATGTTATACTATAACAATAAAAGATACCAGCGTTAACATAATAGTTCATCCCCTTTATAACGACTTTCAAAACCTGCTTTTAAGGTAAGGCTTGCAAACTTGGAGTAGAGTAAAGACTACCAAGGAGAGATACATTGTTTCCTTTACAAATTATCATCATTATGGAGGGTGAAGAATCCAGGATAATTGATATTGACAGTCAGTAACGTCACTCACACGATCAATTCAGTTCATTACCAACAAATAGCTACTAACCAACAAAAATATTATTTACCACAATCTTCAGTCAGTTGATGACGATGGCATCAATGGACTGCCACGCCAACGAGTCCATAATTTGTATCACAATTCCATCTATGAAGCTCAAGAAATGAAACATATTTTAAAAAAATGTGATTCCTCAAAGGAATTTTTGTGCAACTGCATTGCAAATTGAGGAATCACTGACATCCCTGAGGGCGGAAATATTGAGGAATCATCCACAAAAATGAGGAAATTTGCATTGTTGACAATGTAGTAAATGTGTTTCCTCACAAAATGATGCCTCAGGGCCATGATTCCTCACGGCTTTAAAACACTCCCATAGTTCAGAGCGCGACAACACGAAGTATAAAGACCCGCCTCCTCCGGGGCAACATTGTGCCAAAAGGAAGAAACATAGTATCGCTCCGTTCTCGAAAAAAGGCCATGAGGAATCGTTTTGAGGCATCATAAAACGAATCTGGTAACTTTAGGTTTTGAAGGGAAAACTCTCAAAATTAGCCAAGTTTCTAAAACAAAAAATTAATATTTAATACCAACCTGGACACCCTTAAACCTTACATCAATCAAGATGGTACCAAATTGTTATGACTACCTTGTGGTTTACCATCTCCTCAGGCATGACCTCACCAAGAACATGACCTAGATGATGGAAGTTGATGAGCAAGGTACTTTGGGAGGTTGAGGGACCTCCAATTTTTCAACTTTCGTGTATCACTGGATCAGTGTTGCTAGATATTAGGTAATTTCCCCTTTCTTGGTTGGTTGTGAAACCTGGCAATACCCAACTTGTAAAAAAATCTTGGGTATTTTGTTTGGACAATTAAAAGTTAGGAACAGAGAAAATATAACTTTTCTTTTTTAAAATATAGAAATGACAGTTTTTTGTTACTTTAAAGCCAAAGTTAATACTTCTCTATGGTGACAAACCAACCATTAGTAGGAAAAAAATATATATTTTTTTGCAAATTACGATTTCCCAAAATTTAGCAATTCCCAAAAAGGCCCAAAAATGTTGTCCATATTTGTTGCAAATAATCTGACCAAACGTAAATAAGCTTCAGAATTAGTCTATCCCCGACTAAGTTCGAATCTGGACAGGCACAAAGTAACCAATACCAACTAAAAGGCTTTTTAAATGGAGCAAAATCTTGTAAGGTCTTAGGGTGGTCCAGTTTTTTGACAGTTTCATATATTGGCCTTCAGGTTTTACTACATTTTCTAACTGCTTTTCTTTCGTTGGATCCTTATTTTTCCATTTTTTCAAATGCTACAATCACCATCAAGAAGTCCTCAAAAAATCTACGTGCGATAACAAGGCTCTTAATAGTCTTCTCTTCGAAAATAGATATTTTTGTTAAGAAATTTGGGAAATTTACCATGGTTAAAATGGTTAGTTAAAACATTTCTTGGGGAATTTCATGAAAATTTTATGGCAACACTGTATGTGTTCAAGTCAAAGCTTTACTCTTGATGTCAGTGTGGATTCACTTTCCGAACGGTAACAACACATGACATGAAATTTTCTAGACAAGTATATCAGTGAGGAGTCTGACATCAAACGAGTAGACGTTATTCTCCATCAATTAGTTGGCAGTTATATATTTTTTACACTTAACCTTTTGCTTTCAGGAGCTGGTGTAGACGAGCGATCTAATGGTGCGTCTACACGACAAATAATTCGGCAAATAATTAGCCATTTGACAAACATTGTTTGGCATTTCACAAGCATTTCACAAACATTTCTCGATTTGAACATGTTTAAAGTTTGTTTGCCCAAGAGCAAATATTTCATGGACGACAGCGTCCTCCCCAGCCATTGGAAGAAAGGTGTCCATTTTCAGTAATTATGGAACTTAACTCTTTCGATCCATGATGGTTTATAACAAAGAAAAATGTATTGATTGTTGTTCATTTTGACACAGGATAACCCCAACTTGGAGAATGAAGGGGCCTGGAATTGTCAATTCATGTTCAAAGTCATCAGATGTCATCCTATCCCCTTTTAATTCAGTAGTCACACTTCCATCTCCCGTCGAGAATTGAATGATGATCGATCGATCAACCAACCAACATATCACCTATCTCCGGAATCCGGATTCATCTCCTCACGTCCAGACAATGAAAGTGTCGACCCCAGTTAACCCACCCACCCTGAGCCTGTCCTCGGGCTCAGCTCGGTCATGGACACGGCCCCGGCCATGGTCCCGGCCCCATCTTTTACATCCGTCTTCTGTGAGCCAGACTTGAGCGAGCCAACCCAAAGCTCGATGGATGGATGGATGGATGGATGGATTCCTTGACCTCGTCCCAAGAAGATTAATCCGATACAAGTTGGATCAGATCATCAGAGACAACGGAATCATCGGCCCATACCTGGAGGTTCTTGGCCGGACACACACGGCCATGATCGGTCCTCTACGTACACCCTTGAGACCCAAGCATCAGGACCAGCCAGCCACTTTTGACTGCTCTTTCGTCCATTTCCCGCCCGCCAATTTTAGGCGTGAAAGCCAGATCAGTCGGATCTCAACGGACCGAGTCTTACCCACTGACATGTCATCACTTTAAAGCTGCCCATGACCATCACCTTCCCTGTGAAATGCCGTCTGTTCTTGTGGGTTGGTCCTTATTGGTTCTATAAAATTGAACTCTTTTTAGTCAATGCCATCCGTAATGTTAACTGCATATAAATATCCAAATTGTCTTTATCATGTTTAATGCTCTTACTATATTTGTGTTAACGTTCCTGACATGACCTTTGATCTATATATCGTTGTCATATTTCGACCCGTTCTCGGCTATTAAATAGTTTATGATACTCTTGGAGAACTGTTGTCCATTTATTCACGGTTATAATGAGTTGGAAAATTGGTCGGGTTTTCGTTTCCAAAAAATTGATTTATGGTTTATAGTCAAAATGAATTTCGAAAACCTTCCGAAAAGCAATTTTTATCAGAAGTGATTCATCAGTTGGCTTGTGGTATAGTTCATAGAACGGGGCAAAACACGCCTTCAAGTAGTAATCGGTTTCAGCCAACATATGACCGCACAGATTGAAATTGGCAAAATAAAGGACCTTTTTGGAAAGCGAAACATTCTTATCATGATAGTGCCCATCGTTTTATTTTTTTTCAAATTTCATTCCTCAGTTTTCCCTATGTTCATTATACTAATCATCTTGTTTAACGTGCATAACATAAATATTGAATGAAAGACCCATTGAGAAATGATACAATCACTTGCAAGGTCATCTGATTAGAAATCTACATCAAAATATTTGTCAAACCGTTTTGATCGGGCAGTTTTACGTGTAGACGGCTCAGAGATGAACTGTTTGTCAAATGCCAAACATTTCCGAAATAATTAGGCAAACTTTGTGACAGAATGTTTCTCGTGTAGACGCACCATAAGGGGCAGCGTGAACCAAACAAGAATCCTCTCCACAGTTGTCGGGCTTCAACCCAGGAGCCGGAAGTAAATCTGTTTGAAACTCAGCATCAGCCAAGGAGTTCTCTAGACATGGAGATTGACAGTGCCCAGAGGGTAGACAACGAAAGGGCAATGTGGAGTAGCTCTTCAGAAGGTCAAAAAACGTGTGCGTTTTGATAAAACCTTGGTATTCAGATCAATAACGTTTATCACTAATGTTATTTTCATCACCTTGTCTGGTGATATGTTGCTATCAAACTGGGATTTTAAAGTAAAAAGTGCCAAGAAATGTAAAATAGCCAATGTACTACACTATTCTAATGTTTAATTCCTCCCTTCTCACCACCATTTTATTTATGGTGATTACTTGAACTGAAATCTAGTTGCTTTTGGCAGGTATACACGCTTTCAGCCATTCAAAATATAATCTAAAAGTGTCGTGACATATAGTTTGTATGGGATTAACAACAAAGAGTCCTTTTGAACAATGAGATAAAAGCGTCCGTTGAGAAGTTTTTTTGTTACAAAGCTCTTGCACAAAACTGTGTTCACAGAAATATATCTCATGCATTTAAACAGAGGTAACTTGATGGCCTTTTTCAAATGCATTTAATAACCAAAAGACCAAACAACATTAAGTTCACATCCATCATTCATATGAATTCAATATGTATCAAGGGTAAACTGATCATGTTTTGGTTTTCTTCATTTCTTCCACTTTTCTGAAGAACATTATGATTGATTTGGTTATAACCAGGTCACCACGCAGGCCAACAACTTTATAGTTTAGGCTCATAATATGGAATGGGGTCCTAAGGCCTAATTACAAACACTTCACTTTAGTTAATAGAAAATAGGAGTATGGGTCCACTAGTTGGGGTCTGAAGTTGGAAACAGGTTGCTGATGACCGTCTGGGGATACAGTTGAAATTCCCACTGGCTTTTACAATAGTTGTAGAAACTCTTAATGCTCTCACAAAGTGTCATGAATGCCGTTGACAATGTGGGGACTAATAATGGCCAATGAAATGATTCATCTTGGTCAAGAATCTGAGAGCAAACAAACTTGGCTTGTCAGTCACTTCAGTTGTCACATAGAAGAGCAAGGGACAACACTTTTGAAGGAAATACACTATTGACGTACTATTACACAGATTCACAGGCAGGCAAGCTGAGCAACACTCACTCACAAATACTTGCTGCGTGCCCAATCATATGTCAATAATCTCAACTTGTTCAAGTTGGTCAACCTGTTTCTTAGTTTTAATGAATACACATCAAGTTCCCTAGGTTGCTTGCATTCACAAGTCTTGATGACAGGGCTTTGGCCTTTGGATGGCCAAGTCCTGGTAAATAAGGATGGGCGGTCTCTGAGCTGCAAAAAGTAAGGTTGCTTGGGTCACAGTTTAGGACACTTTGTCACCAATGAAGGGTAATTCATGCCTTTGTCTTCAGTTTTGAGTCCTATCTGGATCTCTTGAGATACGATGTTTTCAAACATAGAACAGACAATCAGAGGATATTGGATTGTGAGGGGACGGGTCAGGTTGACCCACTTCTTGAAATGGTTTGACAAAATGGTACTGAGGTCAACCCAAGGGCGGGTCATTGAGTAGTAATAACACACAATGATTTATAAACGGATTTCACCTCAGATTTTATAGGACTAGAGCACGGTCGCTTCAAATTTAGCCCTTTCGATGTCTCGCAGCGGCCCTAAGATGGAACCCTGGGGCACACCTGACTTGACATCAAGTATGTCACTAAGGGATCCCTCAGCCATAACAATTTGCTTCCTATCATGAATGAAGCTTCTTATCCAATTGAGAACCTTGCCTTTGATCCTGATGTCATGAAGTCTATTCAACAAAAGGCCATGATCTACTTCATCAAAGGCCTTGGCAAAATCAAGATAGACAACATCAACTGACTCATGCCTTTCCAGTCCCTCGATGACCTGACAGAGCTGACATAAAAGAGTTTACGAAACAAGAAGGGGGTCTATACATTGTTACAATAGACAGATCAAGACCTTGAAGATGACAAACTAAGACCTCTACTTCTCCATTTGACATTTGTACACGACTAATTTGCAAATCATTCCTAACATATAGGCATACACCCCCATGTGGGAATATGGGATTATCAGGGCGTATCCTATCACAACGAACTAAGTTGAAACCAATTATGGTTAGTTCTTCATCTAAGACCCCTGGCCAAAGCCAGGTTTCTGTTATAGAGATGAATGAAATCTCTCTCTCAACGGCTAGTTCTTCTAAGATCTTAACTTTTGTGCTGTCTTTTTTAGAAATCAGACAATGGACGTTCAAATATAGCTCCTTTACGGGCCTCTCTTCTGACGGACCAAGCTCTCAAGATCTTGGACCATCCTCTCCAACCGTAAAAAATCCCGCTTATCAACAAAGCTACGTTCTACTGGAGGCAAAGCATGAGCTAATGGGGATGGTTGGGTTTGAGGAATGGGTTGGCAGCTACATTAGAATAAGAACGAATTTTAGGAATAAGGGTGGGGCAAGGAATATTAGGGAGGTGAGTGTTAATAAGAATAGGGGTGGATTGAGTATTTGAAGGAAGAGGAGGGAATTAGGAGAGAGGGTGAGGGGTAGGAGGAGAGGGAGGGAGGAAGCTAAATGGGTTAAGGAAGGGGGTTGGGTGGGACTGGGTTTAGGAATAGGGTCAGCTCTAAAACTACGAAACTGAGCTATCCTATTTTTCGCCTTTCTTTGCGTCCTTTCTACGTGAACGGAGGTACACCGTACATTAAAGCACGTCTTAAGTCTCATGGACTGACGGCACATGTACGGGTGAAAAAAGGACAATCTACCTTTGAACGTCCCTTCTATTCCTATTCTTTTTGACACCATTTAAGGTGGTCAAATTGGCAGCCTTTTCCTTCTTCAGGACAAGGGTGCTTCCGGTAAATAGGTAGGACTGTTTTCTCTACAAATTTCTCATCCTGCTCTTTTTCAAGAGGAGGTACTACTTCAACCTCTACATTGGTCAATTCAGTCGACTTCTCAACTACTGGGTGAGCCTGCTCTTCAAGCAGCACCCTGGTCTGATTGACCCAGACAGCTAAAGCCTCAACGATAAAGAGTTTATTGACTACGGAAGGATCCTTCCCTGCCAAGACCTAGTCCAAACACTGTCTAGCCTCTTTGCTGACTTTTCTAAAAATAGCTTCCATCATGAATGCAGGAGTAACTATCTATGAGCAGAAAAATCAAGAGACCAAGAAGAAGAAGAAAACTAAAATGCTATGCAATCTTGTCCTGAGATGCAGGACAACGAAGCAAAATAGGAATAAACTACCTCACATCAAACTAAACATAGAAATCTAAGATGGAGATAGCAAACATGAAGTGAGGGCCAGAGAAAAGCAGGGAATCAAGAACATATGTAAACTAGGAAAACAACACAAAAGCACAGAAATAAACTCAACAAACTGGTCTAACGCAAAATAAAATCAATACACCAATGAACAATAAATCTAACTGTCAAGGACCAATACAATGAAACTAAAGAACTACAAATAACGATTTGGAACTAGAAACACCACACTACAAATCAGAGAGAAACTGCTAAAGCTAAAAATAGACATAAATGAGCAATAAACTTATTAAGTTTTAAAGTAATTACGTCTTACCAAAGAGCCGTGAAAACCCAAACCTAATTAAGTGAATGAATGCCAATTCCCATTCATTCACCCACACATAAACACCACGAACACTACACGTGCACAGCAACCAAGGAGCAACAGAGGAAGTCACACCTTGGTTCGCAATAATTCGAGCTTCCTTTAACAGGGCCTCAAACAATCATCAATCAATTGGCTAAGGATATAAATCGCTAGCTACCTCTACTCCCCACGGTCCCAGATCAATCTTGGTTGTCTGGCATATGCCTGGGCCAATCTTCAAGGCTAACTACCCTGCAAAATGTGGTCACTATCCTAGTCTAAATGCGTCTATCACAGTCGATCTCTACTCTAGAGTCTAACTACTGATTTCTGCGACAAGAGTGATGAACTTTAGCTGCAGTTGAATACAAATCACTTGCTACCGCTACCCCCTACAAGGCCAGCATGATCTCAGTCGTCTGGGAAGTCTAGGCTACTCTTCAAGGCAAACTGTACAGTTAATCTACTTTATTCATCAAAACACACCACCTATCAGTTGTCTTGCTCCAGTAAGAAAAGTTAGGGGAATTGTTGGGCCAATAAAAAAGGGGAGATTTACATATGAGACAATGGATAAATTATTACTGCTCAATCTGGTAAGATGGTCCAATGGAGATGCTTGGATGAATTCCACTCGACGGGATTGAAGGTCCACTCACAGAGTGACGAAGTGCTGTGCTCAGACTCGGCACTTCAAAGGTCCTAATGCTCCTCTGAACGCTTCCTGGGTTACCTACTCCCATACAATGATGATATCTGTCCTTCAAAACAGTTCCCATTTCTTGGCACCACAACAATGGCAAAGTCCCAGCACTTAACAATGGTAGGTGTTTCCTCCTCGGAGTCAAAAACTGACTTCTCTCCTCAAGCTCCAAATTCAGACCTCTGTCCTCGTTGAAGGATGATGGGTTCCCCTGTTCTCCTTGAGAACCAAAATGTGACTGTTTTAGTTTAATTTCCCGTACTACGTTGACTTCCGCCTCTTCCTCATGGGGGCTAAAAGGGTTGTCTCAGGGCTCATGGTGAACGCTGTCAGCTTTTCCTGTTGACCATGGGGGTTGTGGAGACATTTGCCCACCCCCGGCCTGGACGTCAAAGGGTTCATCGTTTTCACAGTTGTCCACGAAGAGTTCGATTGTCTTTCCTGGTCAAAGGCAGGCATTTTGGTGACAACAATTCTTGGGGATGAGATTTCTTATTCAGATTCTCTTCCTATCTTATAATGTCCACGGGAATATTGTCTAGCGTAACCAAGGATTTGCGAGATTACGTCGGATCAATTTCTGAGACTCACTTCCTTGGGAGTGTCTCCAAATTTCACAGCTTTCTGAGACCTTGAGACCTTGTCTTTCAGCAATGAAAGGCAGGAGAAGCTTACTTATGATGAATTACGACATCTCTGCAAGCATTGGTGTTACATTTGGTTGACATCTGGTCCCCAAACTGACACATGTTGGGCAATCCAACGACTTCGCAGTTTTTACAAGACGTCAACATACAATGTCTCAAGACATTTTGATAAACCCAATTCCTTGACACGCTCAGGTCCTTGAGAAGAATTACAGATTTGAAAACGTAATCCTCGCCACTCTTAACACAAGAAATGCAATCTTGTGGCTGGCCAAGCAAAGATTATTGTCAAACACATCCATGTGTAACCGCTGCAACCGTCGCCAAACTTAGGTGGCTGATTCATCACGGAGTGACGGGATCATTTGGCGTTGCGGAGCTTGCAAGTCCGTCCAGAGCATTAGGATTGGGTCATTCTTTGAGCGGGCAAAGCTTCCCCTGAATCTGAAATTTGTGTACGGGTGGTCCAGGAACTGGCTCATAAAAGAGTGTACTCAGGAATTTGGCGGCATGTCTAGCAAAACCACCACTGATTGGGGGAGGTTCTGGCGTGATATTGCCGGCGAGTTTCTATTGGCCAATCCAATTGAGATTGGGGGGTGAGAGTGGACGCCATTGGGAATTTGAGCCCCATCATTGTGGAAATTGACGAGACACTGGTTGTTAAGGCCAAGTATCACCTTGGTAGAGCCGTCCCTCAGAGATGGCTCTTTGGAAGTATTGAGCGAGACACTAACAGATGTTTCACGGTGGAAGTACCTGACCGTTCAAGGCAAACATTGGAGGCTGCCATCCAAAGGTACATCTTGCCTGCATCCCATGTGATTAGTGATGGCTGGGCAGCGTACCAGGGCATCAATCAGTTGAATGGTGGTGTCTTTACGCATGATGTGATTTTGCATGACCAACACTTTGTGCATCCCCAGGATGACTCCATTCACACTCAAAACATTGAGTATACCTAGATAAATTTGAAGAGGAAATTTAAGCGTCAGTCAGGAACATCAGCCCATATTCTCAGTGGGCATATTGAAGGGTCCCTTGGGCGTCGCCTTCACAGGGATGTCTCCACCTTATCCGCTTTTTGGGCCTGTGTTGCTGACCACTCTGTACTTAAATTTTTGCTTCAAATTCATGTAAAATATATGTCACTAACACAAAATGTCAATGCCCTTCTAATCATATTTCATTATTGGTACTTTTTTAAGCCTTCCTCCTGGTCACACGTATTAACAAAGCAGCTGTGCCTGAGTTACCTGTTGTAAAGGATGACGCAAAGGTCATTTGTAGGGCATTTGGCAAGCTAAAGGCTCTTTTTCCAGGTGTTTTTGTCTCTCGTACAAAAACGAACACTTAAAACTTGAACACTCTTTAAAAGAAGTGAGAAAATCAACGCCTTTTCATTGGTTCAAGATCTCTAACAGGGTAATCTTGACTAGGGATCCTGGATTTTTTTTCCAACCTAAATCCCTTTCTCCCTTAGTGGTCATGGAGTACTCCATGTACTGGTTTGTCAGCCTTGCCCTCTTTTTACACCAGGCGTGCACTCTTCCAGCCAAACAGACCCGTTGCATGCGTTTGACGGCGCGTAACGTTAGTCAACATGGAGTACGGCACTCTATGGTCAAGATTAGAGACTTTCAAGATTGCACATTGTACTTTGTTGATGTTAGTATGGAAATCTGGGCTAAACTGGTGATGACGCAAAGTGATCCATGTCTGCAAGAGTTCATTACAAATCTTTTCTGGAGCTAACTTGTGGCTTTGTGATGTATGATGTAGCTCATACTGTGCTTCAACAACTTGCAATGTACTTGAAGGAAGTGACACAAGTCCAGATTGAGCTTTGGAAACATCAATGGACTCAGAGTTTCATGGCCATTCTTTGCTCTCAAATTTAAAAGAAATTTTCGAATGGTAAATCAACCTTCTACCCCAATCTGTACCTTCCAGAAACTGCATTGATCTCTTGTGGAGGAGGGACCTCAAGGCTGAGCTATTACTTAAAAGGACTTATTATTGCATAGAATAGCAATAGAAGCGTCATTCTAGAGGTCCCCATTGCTCCAACATCCACAGAAAATGTTCCAACATCCACAAAAAATCATAGATCAGCCCCTAACTTTTGCCCTTGCCAAAATTGTGGATCCAATTTCTGGCCGACAACAACGTCAACTTTCGTTTATTTCCGAATTCACCACCCAAATTCGCCATGTCTCGAGTAAAGGCACTGTTGTGGCGGATGCTCTCTCTTGTGCGTGCTCCTTGTCCTGGGTGAAATCAATCTCGTCAACCCCCCAGGCCTCTCCTGAGCTCAGACGTCTGACCCAGAATGCTCATCCACGCGCATATCCCTAACTGCCCTGAAATATGAAGTGTTTAAAGTGTCGCCCAGAGTTCACTTCCTCTGTGATACTTTACAAACCATCTCTAGTCCTTGGGTGCCATCAAGCCTCCATTCACGCCACGGGGCATTCGGGCGCTTGCGTGGGACAAAGACTCATGTCCAAACACTATGTCTGGCATGATCTGAATTGGGGTGTGACTCTTTGGATCGCCCAGTATACCAACTGCCAACCCTCTGGCAGGTCTCAGATCCTCCATGTTGATTTTGTTGGACCTTTAGACGTATCAGCTGGTTTCAAGTGTATCTTTACCATCATTGATCACTTTAGCCAAGTAGGGTGATCTCTGTTTGTCTCTCCTGCCATTATTTCATTGACTACGTCACCACTGTCATCTCTGTTATAAGAAATATACAGCTGTCAGATTACACTTATCATCCTTGTATTGACTTCCACATCATTTCCCGCGTCCCCGCCATCATACCTGCCATGGCGCATTGATACGGACTTGTCGCTCCTGCCTCTCTGTGACCGCCACCACTTGGACCCTCGACGCCCAACTTCACCATCTTCACGCCAACTGACACTGTCTTCCAGACCCATCTGGTTGCCAAGCATGGCGCTTTCCTGCTTGGTATCCACGTCCAAGAGTGGCCTCCGTTCTCAAACAGCCTTCATAGAAGAGGCCCTAGGCCAATTCTTGCCCAACATTGCCGTCTCAAGGAAAAGTATGAGAAGCTGGAGGACGCCAGACAAGTTTACAAGGAGCAATACGTGTAGTACATTGGAGACAACCCCGCCAACTCCCTCGGCCCGGAGGTCAACGCCAAGTACGCGAACTTGACCGCCAGGCTGACTTGGCGGAGGTGGACACGGAGATTATCCAGCTCAGGATCCTCCTCACTGACAAGGCCGCTTTGGTCTCCCTTGATGTGGCCTCTTGCACCTCTTTTCTCGACTTCAGCATCGTTGTTGCACAGCCCAATGTTCAAGATGGTGGGAGACATGACACAGTTCATTCTCTCCAACTCTTCCCCACCCCTTGAACATTGCAACTAGATTATGCGGTTTGACAAGTGTGCTAATGCCATCTATTTTATAAAAAACATACAGCTGTCAGATTACACTTATCACCTTTGTATTGACGTCGACATCATTTGCCGCGTCCCCGCCATCGTATCTGCCAAGCCGTTGGCCTGAAGCCATTCCCTTACCCAATATTACGGCTCTTTTTTGTGCCTGTGCCTTACTTAGCGGCTGGATTTGTTGCTTTGACTTGCCAAGGACACTAAAGCAAGGAAACGCCACTGTTTGTGATCACGAAACCTTTCCCACCAAGTAAGGCCTAAAATTTTGCGGCTGACATTTTTGAATGTCAAGCATTGGCATAATTATTGAACAAAATATGTGACTAATGTCATTTTTGTAACCATTGATGGTATGTGCTTAAAACCAGGCATTTAGATAAACTTCTTTAAACATGTCTTAAAGTACAACAACTGAAAAGTGCTAATTAGGTTTTCTTGATAAAGCAAGAATTTGCTTGAAACACAATCAATCAATTCTGTTTTGCCAATAATATTATTTGTAGAAAATTGTTTCAGAAACATCTTGACCAACTTTCAAGTAATTTGACGATTTGTTATCAAACTATAGTTCTCACTCTAGGAATGGCCCTCAATCCAAAAGTAGACATACTGTAGCTCTGAGCTACAAATTGTTCTTTAAACTCATGTGGATGCTTCATAATCATTAATTTTCATAAATTCATTAATTTATAATCATAAATTTCAAGAGATATGGCACCTGTTTTCTTTGACTATTTTGGTATTTTGGATGCTTTTGCAAGAAAAACAATTTATTGGAGCCCAAAGTTCAAATTGAGATCTAGTCTACTGTACTTTGGTATTACCCTGTGCCCCTTAAATAATGCCTGCCTTTTATGCAAACTTCCTAATAAGTAGAAATTTAAACTTTACAAAAAGATAACTCATTCATTTTTCACCAATGCCTGATGTTTTTTGTCAAATGTGTGGGTTAAGACAAAATTATCAATTGTCCATCCCAGATATTCTAATATGTTAACATTTATGTACATGCACTTTTATTGCTTATTCCATGCATTTCTTTTATATTTTGTTAGTGCAAGTTCCTCATCAATTAATTAAATGATTCTTGTTGATTTTCTATCTAAGCGTGTGTTTGAGCCAGTTTTACGCAATATTTCACTGATTTGAAAGACAATTTGATTGTTTTTGATTAATTTGATGTTATTGGGTATTTCATTTATTCTTCACGTCTCTTTTACCTGCGAAATGTTCCTCTGCAATGGCATTCAAGTTATCGCTATTCCTTTGCATAGTAGACATTGGTATGATGAAAATTTTGTCAAAATTAAATTCCCCTCCCCGCCCAAACTTGTGTTATGTCCGTTTTAAGTTATAGTCGTTTATTCAAATTTCCCGCGCAATCGGGAGGCAATCGAGTGTCTGGGTGACGGGCAGAAAAATACCCCTTGATTTTGTTCCTCCCATAGTGGCTCGAATCACAATGAGTTTCATTAAATAATGATGATAAATTGACGATGATAAGTTGGCGTGACTGGATTTGATTCTGTATTAATCTCTTCTCTCATTGCTTCTCCATGCAAATCTTTTCTACTCGTTTTTGTAAAATGCACAGAACGGGCTCGATGAATACTTCGAACTCTCTTAATAAAAATCGTTATTTATTTTTACTATTACTTGAATTTCACACATGACTTCCATTGAAATCAAGCACAGCAGCCAGTAGTTTTGGGCCGAAAGAATGATGATTGGGATCTTTGACTGAGTATCTTGCGTAAGTTTCTTCAAATTTGTGGTGGACTGTTTCATGGGCTTGTTCACTAAAGCGTAAAAAGCCTTCGCCGGAACACGTTGTGAACTCTAGGACATGTTCAAATAGCACATGTGCTTTGCTGCTAATTTTTAATCCGGTCCGCATGTACGAGGTCTTGAACTTTGCGATGAGTTGGTTCAAATTGGTGTCCACGTCCGTTCCTAAGTATCCATCATTCACTCTCTTCAGATCACGGAAGGCTTCAGCAAACTTTATCACAATGGGTAAATCAAGACTGTCACTGGAAAGTTGCTCGAGTTTATCCACATTCTTCAGGAGTTTATTGCACGCTCTTCCCGGGAAGCATCCACCCCGGTAATTGTCCTGCACGAGGTACAACGATGACGCCCATTCCATCGCAATACTATTTGCTTGTTCTTTTAGTCCGTCAAACAACCGGTTGACTAATCCAAGTGTTAGATGGAGTGAAGGAGGTGGAAGGAGATTCAGAATTGCAGACTCTTTCAACAAAAGAGGGGGGTATTTGACGTTGAAGAATTTCTTGAGTAGGTTATCTCGTGATCCGGCCTTCTTCCAATCCTCATATTTTGATTGGTTGAATGCAAAAGATCGTTGAATCTCTTCTCCAGAAGTATCTTGGCCAACTCTCCAAGTACAGTAAGGACAGGGATACCGGCTTGCATGAGAGGTCATCCCACACAAAATATTGGTCATTTTAAGATCACAGACCGTTGAGTTCTTGTATTAGACTGACTCGATCAAGAGCAGTCGACTTTATTATTATCTCATGAGTTATGGAAAGCCAAATGGAACTACGGAAAGCCGAATGGAACGTCTCCCTGGGGAGCCGAAAGACACGTGGATTTGAGGCTGATAGAATAAATAACTAATCACTTTAGAATAAAAAGTATTTGTAAATATAGTATGTAGTATATGTAAATGGTTTAGTGGACGGTGATAGTGCCGTCAAGCGGAGAAGTGGGGATTTCTTCGATGCGGCTTCCATTAGGGGTGCTACCCGCAGAGGACAGCAGGCTGTCATTGGGTGGTGCCACTCTCCCTTCGCGAGGGGCGTGGTGGCGCCGGTGGAATTCGTCGAGGAGTCCGAATGGCAGGTGGATTTCCAGGAAATGGAACCCGGAGCTGCGGGTTATTTCGGTGTTGGGGTTGGCAACGATGGTCTGGTCCTTCCCGGATGTGGTCTTTGCTTTGGACGCTGAAGACCCCATGGCTAGAGAACCGAAGAGAACGTCGTAAAGGTGGAGGGACGGAAGCGGGGTCCTTCACATGAACTGCTGGGACAGGGACGGCCGCGTGAGGGGCACCTGATGTTGAAGAAGACGGCAGTGGCTTAAGGAACCGTTGATTGCGTCGAAGAGTTCGTCCGTCGTCGTGGAGAACGTTGAAGGATTCACCAGAGGGACACACAGAGATCACAGTTCCAGTCTGATCCCACTTCTTGGAGATTGGGTTCTGGATGCGAACACGCATATCTGGATGAAAAAAACTCTCTGACGGGGGTGTCGGCCGGGGCGTCACACGAGAGGAGGGAAGCGCGGTGCGTAGCTGGCGGCCAAAGAAGACAGCACTAGGTGCAAGACCAGACGTCGCACGGGGGCATGCAAGGAATTCGCGTAAAGCCGCGCGAAAGGTTGCCATATTGTCGGTGCGATGAAGGAGTAGCTTGACGTTTTTGACAGCTGCTTCAACCAACCCGTTGGAGTTAGGATGATGAGGGCTGGAGGGCTCGAAGGTGATCCCTTTGTGTGCACACCAGGCCGCGAATTCGGACCGAAACTGGGGTCCATTGTCCAACCTGATAACCAAAGACGTCGAACCACTCTGAAAGGATCTGAATAATAGCTTTAGTATGCAGTTGCGTTAAAGGTTTAGTCCATACAAAGCCGGAGGCTTCGTCAACCATGACCAGCCAGTATCGACCAGAAAAGTGAAAAAGGTCCAAACCGACATGGGTCATAGGACTAGTCGATGGATGGGAGCGCCGTACTTCCACCGGTTTGGAAGGACAGAGTGTCTGACATTTTGTACACGCGTCGATCATGTTCTTGATGTCGCTGGCCATGCCTGGCCACACAAAGAGCTTTGCATGCAATTTAGTCTTCTCCAGGCCTTGATGAGCAAGGTGAAGTCGGCGAAGAATTTCCGGCCTAGCTGACGGTGGCGGGATAATTTTTCCATCACAGAGGAGCAGTTCAGCACCATCAACCGGGAGGATGCTGAGATTGCTCCATGAAGTTTGAAAGGGGAGAGCCACACTCGGGGGTAGATCACGAGCAGAGGCATAACTCCGCACCTCCTGAATCAGCTTTTTGTACCCGTCATCAATCGCAGACACAATGAAGATCAATTTGGGATCCAAGTGTTCAATTTCATTAGACATGACTTTTAACGTGCAATCGGCATGGTCAGGCTTGCAGGGAAACAATGGAGAGCGTGATAGCGCGTCAGCAATCAAATTGTCTTTCCCTGGAGTCCACTTGATCTTGAAGCAGAAAG
>NC_081441.1:2139436-2146457 GCF_007210705.1 Tigriopus californicus | reverse complement strand
GCAGCTTTGGTGGCCGCGGACTTCATTTTGTTGAACCATTTGCGTTGGCCTGCCGCCGCGGCTTTGGCCCATTCCAAGGTTGAAGCCATTTTCACGTTAGAGTTTTAACCATCACTCGATCGAGAATTTATGAGTCATTGCGAGAAACACTCTCGATTTTGCACAGATCAGACATTTTTGCGGTCCGAGATGACGACTGCGCCACGTTGAGTTCTTGTATTTGACTGACTCGATCAAGAGCAGTCGACTTTATTATTATCTCATGAGTTATGGAAAGCCGAATGGAACTACGGAAAGCCGAATGGAACGCAGACCAATTGGAATTTGAAGGGTAGAGCGTTTAGTTGAGTACGGGAAAGGATCTTCTTGCAGTTGTTGTAACCTTCCGAAACATCGTGTGCAACTGCATTACACGTCATTTTCATGACTCCAATGCTTAGTTGCCCGGCGTTGTTTCCTTTTTCTTCAATCTCCGAATGTTTCACGAGAGACATGGTCATTTTCAACGTTCTTCCTCCTTTGTCGATGCTGATCCTTATAATTTCGTTTTCATCACTGATGGTGCCTCTCAATTCCCTTAGTCTACGTATTAAGCCGGCTAAATCATGACACCAAACAATGGTACTTTTTTTCTGATCATCTGGGAAGTATACACTAGATTGAGTGAAGTAGTCTTTGAGCAAACGATTTCGTCGCGTCAGTGCTTGGGCCACACCTGAAGACAGAACAGATCATTAAGAATAACCCAAGAGCCAGAGTCAAGCGTTGTCGCATCGGCTCTTACCTGTTTCAATGGCATTGGAGCCAAAATTTCGACGAATACTTGAAGAAATCTTTAGAGTTTGCTTATTGGATAAACCAACGTTGTTCTTTAGGGCAATCAACTCATCAGGAATTTTTGAGGTTTTGGTCCGAGCTGCCTTTTCTTGAAAAGGATTTGCGATTTTAATTGGATTGCCTGGTCGTAGAAGTTTTAAATTGTGCGCCTGATCATTCGTTTCGAGACTTTTTCGCTTCAATGTTTGAATTATCATTTGATCACGGGTGGCTTGAGGTAACCGAGTTTCGAGGTTCTCTAATAAAGCTTTCGCTCCGCATTTGTGAGAGCAACCCGGATACAAAGGGCTCAAGCAACGCCCACACAGTCGAGCTAAACGTGATCCAGCCTTGGACTTTAACTTCAAATTTGGGTTTCCAACCTTGCGCTTGGTTTGGTTGTTTCTTCCTTCACTTCCGAATTTCGAAGCAGAGCTCGCACGGGCACATATTGGATGACACGAGCAAAGGAGAGAAACACGCGTCCGTCGAAATGATGCCATGGATGACCAATCAAAATAAGGTGCAATTGGTCGACTAAAATCGCCATTTCGAAAGGAATATAATCGTCGTAGGCACGTCTTACAAACTGCACTGGGAAGTCTTGAGTCTTCCAAAGAGTAGTCCTCCATGTAAAAGGTTCGGATGGTGTTCGACAATCCGATTGGAATTACGGATATGTGGAAGGCAGTGCCACAAATCAAGCAAAGCTTGCCACGATTAATCTCGTGGTTGTCCATTATAACAGAATACGTCGTATATGGCCCTTCGAGCACAATTGGCAATTTTAGGCGCAATGAAAGAGAGTCAAAGTCAAGTTACTTAGAGAGCCAACTCATCGCAAAGTTCAAGACCTCGTACATGCGGACCGGATTAAAAATTAGCAGCAAAGCACATGTGCTATTTGAACATGTCCTAGAGTTCACAACGTGTTCCGGCGAAGGCTCTTTACGCTTTAGTGAACAAGCCCATGAAACAGTCCACCACAAATTTGAAGAAACTTACGCAAGATACTCAGTCAAGGATCCCAATCATCATTCTTTCGGCCCAAAACTACTGGCTGCTGTGCTTGATTTCAATGGAAGTCATGTGTGAAATTCAAGTAATAGTAAAAATAAATAACGATTTTTATTAAGCGAGTTCGAAGTATTCAGCGAGCCCGTTCTGTGCATTTTACAAAAACGAGTAGAAAAGATTAGCATGGAAAAGCAATGAGAGAAGAGATTAATACAGAATCAAATTCAGTCACGCCAACTTATTATCGTCAATTTATCATCATTATTTAATGAAATTCATTGTGATTCGAGCCACTATGGGAGGAACAAAATCAAGGGGTATTTTTCTGCCCGTCACCCAGACACTCGATTGCCTCCCGATTGCGCGGGAAATTTGAATAAATGACTATAACTTAAAACGGACATAACACAAGTTTGGGCGGGGAGGGGCATTTAATTTTGACGAAATTTTCATCATACCAATGTCTACTATGCAAAGGAATAGCGATAACTTGAATGCCATTGCAGAGGAACATTTTGCAGGTAAAGGAGACGTGCCTTGCATTGACGTCGACATCATTTCCCGCGTCCCCGCCATCATAGCTGCCAAGCCGTTGGCCTGAAGCCATTCCCTTACCCAATATTGAGGAGCCCAGTTTATATACTCCTTGTGGCACTAACTTTGGTCATGTTGGGCACCCAATTGCCACACACAACGTTTTATCATCTGTATGGTTACCAGATGGCAGCTGTTGACTAGATCTTTAATGATCGGTTAGGGAGGTATTTATTAGTGATGGGGATCAAAAACCCATTAGTCAGCCTCAAAAAGTAATCCTGATTTCTCTTCCGTCAAACCAGGGTTGCCTTTCTGCTCAAACCTAAGCGTTTACTTTGCTATGCAATAGGCGCATGCTTTCGCTATCCACGTTTTCTGGCAACCTTGAATTTGAAATTTGATTTGATCCCATCACTAGTGTTTATATTAAGGGAAAATGTCTATGGTGAGTATGATGGTAAATGTAAATTGATATCGGTGACTAGAATGTAACACCAACATCAATCTAATGGCCTTGTTGAACGGTTTCATTGTTAAATGAAAGACATCCTCCGGGCTCATTTGGCTGGTCCTTATTGGGCCCAGCATCTACCTTGGGTCCTCTTTGGCATTCAGCGCGCTCCTATAGACGATCTCAAACTCTCCCCTGCTCAACTTTTACACAGTACCAGTCTTAAATTATGCGGAGCTATGTATCCATCCCAATGTCACGACCTATCCCCAACATCATTTTTGCCAACACAGTGAGGGTCTGGCTCAAGTTGTCCCCCTCCTTCTCGCTTTCACGGACAGCCGCCCCATTATGTCCCACCTGCTCTATTTTCTTGTCCCTTTGTATGGGCCCGGATTGATCTTGTCCAATCTCCATTGGAACCCCCATATGATGGGCCCTTGTGTGTTGCTAATGGTGCGTCTACACGAGAAACATTCTGTCACAAAGTTTGCCTACCAATTTCGGAAATGTTTGGGATTTGACAAACAGTTCATCTCTGAAACGTCTATACGTGAAACTATCCGATCAAAACGGTTTGACAAAAAAATATATTTTGATGTAGATTTCTAATCAGATGAACTTGCAAGTGATCGTAACATTTCCCAATGGGTCTTTCATTCAATAAATATGTTATGCACGGTAAACAAGATGATTAGTATAATGAACATAAGGAAACTGAGGAATTAAATTTGAAAAAAATACCGATGGGCACTATCTTGATGAGAGTGTTTCGCTTTCGAAAAAGGTCCTTTATTTTGCCAATTTCAATCTGTGCGGTCATATGTTGGCTGAAACCGATTACTACTTGAAGGCATGTTTGGCCCCGTTCTATGAACTATACCATAAGCCACCTGATGATTCACTTTAAAAAATTTGCTTTTCGAAAGGTATTCGAAATTCATTTTGACTATAAATCATAAACCAATTGTTTGGAAACGAAAACCCGACCAATTTTCCAACTCTTTATAATCGTGAATAAATGGACAACGGTCCTCCAATAATATCACAAACTATTTAATAGCCGAGTATGGGTCGAAATATGACAACGATATATAGTCCAAAGGTCATGTCAGAAACGTAAACACAAATATAGTAAGTGCATTAAACATGATAAAGACAATTTGGATATTTATATACACTTAGGATTACAGATGGCATTGACTAAAAAGAGGTGAGTTTTATAGAACAAATAAGGACCCGCCCACAAGAACAGACGGCATTTCACGGGGACGGTGATGGCCATGGGCAGCTTTAACTTAATGAGTCAGTGAGGGGGTAGGACCGTTGAGATCCGACTGATCTGGCTTTCATTGCTAAAATTGGCGGGCGGGAAAAGGACGAAACAGAAGCCAAAAGTGGCTGGCTGGTCTGGAGGCTGGGGTCTCAAGGGTGTATGTAGAGGACCGATCATGGGCGTGTGTGTCGGTCTAGGGCTGACTAATAACCGGCCAAGAACCTCCAGGTATGGGCCGATGATTTGGTTGTCTTTGATGATCTGATCCAACTTCAATCGGATCAATCTTCTTTGGACGAGATCAAGGAATCCATCCATCCCAATTATCTAACTTTGGGTTGGCTCGCTCAAGTCTTGCTCACAGACGGATGTAAAAGAAGAGGCCGGGACCATGGCCGGGTCCATGACCGGGCTGAGCCTGAGGATAGGCCCAAAGTGTGTGGGTTTACTGGGGTCGACACTTTCATTGTCTGGACGGGAGGAGATGAATCCAGATTCGGGAGATAGGCGTTGTTGGTTGGTTGGTTGATTGATCGATCGATCATCATTCAATCATTCAATCCTCGATAGGAGATGTAAGTGTGACTACTGAATTAAGAGGGAATGGGATGACATCTGATGGTTTTGAACATTGATTGACAATTCCAGACCCCTTCCTACTCTAAGTTGGGGTTATCCTGAGTCAAAATGAACCACAATCAATACATTTTTCTTTGTTATAAACCATCATGGATCGAATGAGTTAAGTTCTGTACTGGCTGAAAATGGACACCTTGGTTGGAAGGGCTGGGGAGGATGCTGTCGTCCATGAAATATTTGCTCTTGGGCAAACAAACAATAAACATGTTCAAATCGAGAAATGTTTGTGAAATACTGGTGAAATGGCAAACAATGTTTGTCAAATGGATAATTATTTGCCGAATTATTTGTCGTGTAGACGCACCATTAGTTTCGGGCGCTTCCAGTTTCCTTTCGAAGCCAAGTAATACCGAAAGCGGCCGCTAGAACGTCGAACAACAAAACAAAAGTAAAACGTCATCTATTGCCTCCTTTGGAGGCATGGATTGATTTTTGGCACCAACAGGCAAGAAAAATACCATTTCCGTTGACAGACTCAAGCCAGCCTACTTTGATTCATCTCTACCTCCTCCAACAACTACCCGAGCCAGACGTTTGGTTGCAGCACCTGTTCAATATTGATTCATATGAATCTGCATCTGGCGGGGGGTTATGCGGCGCCTTGCAGAAAATGAAGAAGCATCAACATCTATTATATCAAGTTTATTCCACAAAACGCTTCAAGACATAGTCAAGCCGGTAAAGCTTCCTTGTTAGAAGCCTCTGCCATAAGCCGTGCCGTGGAAATTGGTGCGTTCGCCATTCCCGCTCGCATTTTAAACTGACGACAGCTTACGCAAGCTGAGTATGGACTTTTGTAAATATGAACTAGATGTGAAGAAGAAGTAAAGCCGGGGGGTTGACCCTTAAACTAAACGACGCTGAGCCCTTTTATTACGACATTTCAAGTGGCGACGAGGATCAACCATGGACCCAGCCTCAACCCCCCGGATAGACCGTATCGACCATTTCAACCCTTCCATCCATGGACCCCGGGTCGGCCAAGCCCTGCAAGAATGGCTCCGATATTTGGAGTTATTCTACCGAGCAAACTACTTGCATCAAGCACCCCCCGCCCACCTCAAGGAGGCGGACCTCCCGACCTACAAGGACCAAGCAAAACGCGACGTCCTCCTCTGGGCCATTGGTCCCCATGTCCAGGATGACATTGAGACAAAGCTGCAAGACCCCACTGCCAATGAGGTCAGCTTCGCGGATGTGGCCACCGTCCTCAAGAAGGCCTACAAGCCCGCATCAGCCCCCCACAGAGCGCTTCGAGAGCTGCACTTGCTCAAGCAGGAACCGGATGAGGACATTGGATTATTCCTTCGCCGATGCCGCAAAGTGGCAGAACGGTGCGGACTCGAGGAACCCTGCACCAAATGCAGTCAATGCACAAGTGGCTGTCTGGCCAAGCACCTGGCCAAGTTCCAAGCCATCGAAGGGGCCTCCTCAACAACGGTCCGCATGAATGCCGTCGACCAAGCCTGGTCCTATGACACGCTGGTGGCCAAGGGAAGAACCCTGGAAGATGCTTCCACCTTTGCGGCGGATGCTCAACATGGGGGCAGCAACAATGCCAACCTAGGGACAGTGCACAAGGTAGGTGCCTATTCCCGTTCCAAGAGGAACCAGGCCCATTTACGCCGCCCAACCGAAACACCAACCCAAAAACACCTGGACGGCCGCAGCGGATGCTACGGGTGCGGCGAACGGCATGGTGGACCAAGACAAACCATGTGTCCGGCATATGGGACGACATGTGCATCCTGTGGGAAGATTGGCCACTATGCTAAGGTGTGCCTTGGAGGACGCAGGGTCCACACTATGAGCATGACCTGCCCACAACCAACCCCGGCGCCCCACCATGCCCTTCCTCACCAAGCCATCGTCGATCATTCTGACCCAGAAGGACAATCCCGCCACGCCCTCACTGTTGCCTCAGCTGTCATGCACCGCGACCCAAGTATGGGCCACATCTTCACGGTCTCCCACCCCATGCCGGCCCAACCTGGGGGCGCAGCCCCCCAATTGCGGGTTTCGCTGGGCCGGTCCTCATTCCTCGCCCCCCCTGACACGGGGGCCGATCTCAACGTAGTTCCACTTCGACTCCTCAGTCACCATGACGCCCAGAGCATCCGGCCAGCAGCCATGACGATCATTCCTTTTGGAGCCGCCCCTTTCCGTGCATTGGGGAAACTTCAGGCTGACACCATCGTCGGAGATCGCATAGCATCATCAGTTTGGTACGTCGTGGACGACTCCAAGACAACACGCCCCATCACCCCACTGATTGGTTGTTCCAC
>NC_081441.1:2091022-2139385 GCF_007210705.1 Tigriopus californicus | reverse complement strand
ATATTATGCCAGATGGAAATAGTAAAAAATGGCAATTTCTACCAAACCAAGGGGCGAAGCCTAAGCTTTCCGCAGCTGTCACACAATTGGTTGCCTCTCATGCAATTTGCTCATGCTGGTTGACTCAAGAGACTGAGATTTCATTAAGTACCTTTATAAATTGGAGCTCCAGTATGTAAAGCCAGTGATAAGGAATGACGGTTTTTGTGCCTCCACCACTTTGAACTCATCCAGTACTGTTGGCTTGCTCTTTTTGTTTGGGCCTTTGTATTATTGCTCTTCCAACTCTTGCCATCCCATCAGAACACTCATTTCCTCCAATCTTTTGAACTTTCTTTGTTTCCTCTTTGCTTGGGGAGACAGGTATATCCAACCCTGATTGTCCCTTTGTGTCTTTGGCCATGGTTCTACAAATTTGTCACTGTCACATTAGTCAACTCAAGTACTCCTATACGCTAAGTTCAGAAAGTCTCAAGGGAGCAAGTAATGGCACTTTTAGTAATCTTTCAATAAAGATTTTAAAAGAAATTATAGCTCTTTACATAGAAAAAAGAATTGAATTTAAAATCTACCAAAGCAATACATAAAAGGTTCCATGTTGAGTAAACTTCAAAAATGTGTATTTGAAGAAAGGACTGGTTAAGTGATTGAACAACATATTTCATCCTAAGTTGCTATCAATGACGTAAAAACCCTTGCACTTGTTGTAAAACTGGTCGTATTAATCCCCACAGAAACTTTTATGACTGATTTTCTAACTTTAGATTTTGCCCAATACATGTCAGTCTTGGAATATCTTTGACATTTCATAAGCATAATACTATTTGGCTTTTCACGAACAAAAGAAAGGTTGAAATGCCATAATGGTCCTTTGCCATGCTCTGAGATCCAGTTTTTTCCGCACCTAGACTTACTAGGGAGGGGGCGTTGTGCAAAGCGCTGAAAAATTCTATTCACTGACTAGGAGCGAGGTGATCCCACCGTTGAGATATGAACCTACTAACATTCATCTCAATCTAAGAAGCCATGAGAAACCTTCATCCTCTAACCCTCCACTGAAATAGCCTTGGACCATCAACTGAAAAATGTCAATCTGAACAAGCAGAAGTAAACGTACATGGCTCCATTTTTCCAACCTGTTTGAATTTCATCATCCTTTCTGTGTTTTTATCGGTCGCGACTTGTTCCGTCTAGTCCGAATTTTCAGCTCTGTCTCTTTTTGCATTGGTCTCTAGGACTGCTGCCGGCTCACTGCCAGAGTCAACACGGACGAGCCGGGCACACCTCGCAAGCAAGCTTTGGATATTATCTCCACAGTCCACTAACAATTATGAATCACAATGGGTCTTGGGATTCAATAGAACCGAATCTAGTAGCTCTCACCAGTCGATTGGAGGATTTGTGTCTGAGGACCCGTGGAGAATTGGCGTGCCAAAACACGTGAACATGGCCACTGAGGAGGTGCTTAAAGATCCAAAGCGGCCCAGACCCTATCAGGTAGGGTCAAATTAAGAAGCGATAATGGAGAAAATGAGAGAGGGCTTTGGCTGGGTCCTTTTTTGATTGTTGGTGTTGCTGTTGATGGTGTTATTGTTAACTCGTCAGTTTTCATATATTTGTGCTATAATTTGCCCTGTCAAACGGACTCTTAGAGTCCGATTTTGGTACTTTAGTTGCGTGATTATCAATTTATATCATTGCGTTTGACTCATCATGAGCTGGGGTAAATTACCTACAAATTTGATTGCCATCCTCATTTCCATGAGTCATCCAATGAAGATCACGGGGGTTTTTCCTTACCCCCATTGTACATATGCCCCGGATTGATTACATAGGAATGGTTTGAGTGCAAAGATAATGAAACTATGTGAGACCAGCATTTGAATGGGTGAAACAAGACAGGTTTGAATCTGAGTCTGTAAAATGTGGTAACCATCATGTACTGTTTGTGTGAATTAATTCAAATGAACTTTTTCTCATTTCATAGTTTTAGAATGTCATAATAGCTTATAAGTAACTTTTAACCAATACAGTATGAGTCAACATGTCTAAGGCTGCCCTCTGAGGAATGAGGTAAACAAACCCCTTTTCACAAGCCCACCAGGCAGTTTTGGATGTCTGCTATGTTCACATGTATGAAACTGAATCTGCCATCTTTAACTTTTAGCATACTGATTGCCCATAATTATAGAGCAAATTAAGGGCTACTCTGTTTCTTTTTGCCTTTGGCTGGCTGGGCTTGGTCTTTTGCTTATGTTGAAACATATGAAAGGTGGGTTATCATTAAAAATGTCATGGTGGATGAAAAAGACCAGCAATTCATTGGCATCATGTCTACAATTTGAATCTATATCTTACATTGGTGATAACGTTTATATCCTCGCACGTGGTAGATCCCTGAAAATAAGCCTCATTGGTTTTTAATCGTGTTAAAGATTGCATTGAAGCTTCCATCCAACGCAATGCGACAGTTTCATAATCACGCAACTAAAGTATCAAAATCGGACTCGAAATGTCCGTTTGACTCATCATGAGCTGGGGTAAATTACCTACAAATTTGACGCCATTCATGGATCAAATATATATTTGTCAAATGTACTACTAGACGGTCAAAAAATGTGCGCCCTTGAACTCACATAGATACGCATTTAGATTCAGTTCCAGATGGGCTGGCTTGAGCTTGATTCATCTGAACTCTGGCCCGCACGAGAACTGAAAAAGAAATGAAAGGCTTTAAAAAACGGTTTTGCCACTTTTAGATAATAAGGTGATTTTATTATCCCAATTTCTGCAACATTGTCGAGTTTCGTTTCAAGCTATCTTAGAATTAAACTTTTTCATGCCAACATGTTTCATTGACAAACTCTCTTGTTGGTTCGTGGATATCGAAATATGCTTGGAGTGAAGAACGGGAGGGAATGAAATCTTGATCAGAAATCATTACATCTTCAAAATCAATCTTCTATCGATCCTCGTTCTTTTGTAAATTTGAAGTGCGATCGGATTTTCCGCCAAAGTAGCCTGCTTTGGTTCAGAGCAATTTTGAGCCTCTCTTTACAATATATTCATAATTTTTTTTTTTAGATTAAGGTAATAAAATGCAACCGCTTTTATGCCATTTTGTTGTTAAATGGGTTGTTCCAAAATTATATCGTTGAAGCATATGCAGCTGATAGAGAGGAGGAACATTCAAATTCTATTTAATTTTTCTTCTAAATATTATTATTACTAATCAACTGAATGCATTGTCATCATTTTGTCAACAATTTTATCGCAAGTCGCATTTGTAGTAATTGTACCGTTGATTTTTAACTGATTAAGCTTCCTGGGCAGTCTCATGAGTGTACGCTATGGTAGGAGCAAGTTTTTATTACTTGCTTTTTTTCACCTAATATTCACTTCAGGACTCCTTTCGTCTACTTTTGTCTCCTTGTGGACCCTTGGTGTCTGAAACTATTATTTCCGAATTGCCAAAATTACCCACCCTATTCAGCTGTCGATTTATTTTGATTCTTTTCCAATTTCTTTCCAGTCCGAATTGCTTCAAAAGGCTGTGGAAAAGGACATCATTGTCTTTTTGGGTACAGGGACAGGCAAAACCTTTATTGCTACGTTGCTTATCAAAGAATTAGGGCATCAAATCATGTAAGTGCCAAAGTTTAAACCAGGAGTGCCTTGGGCTCAAATACGACAACAAAAGTCAAAATATATCTGAGATGTTACCAAACTTTAAAACTGCTGGTAAAATTTGTTCTTCATAGAGACAGCGGGAAAGTCACAATTTTCTTGGTTCCCTCGGTCTCGTTGGCCGAGCAGCAGCACCAATTTTTGAGAGACAATCTGCCTTTCGAAATTGGCAGATTCACCGGCAATGATAACGTGGATAATTGGACTGATCACGAATGGAAGACCAATCTGAAAGGCGTTCAAGTGTTTGTCATGGTTCATGACGTGTTCCTCCTTGTAAGTTGGGTTGCTAAGAATGATTCAATTCGTGTCCTTTGGGAGGAACTGACACGCTTTTATTTGCAGGCCCACCAGAGAGCCTTCCTTCCCTGGGGTCAAGTGAACCTGGTGATATTCGATGAGTGTCATCACGCCTCTAAAGTGAGTCCCAAAGGAGAATAGTTGTCTGATAGAGTAGTAGCAAATGTTTTCGCATCGCTCTTTCATTAGAACCATCCGTATGCCCGGATCCTCACGGACTTGAAGGAATACAAGAAGTCAATGAGAATGATCGGCGAGCCAGTCCCTAGGGTGTTAGGCTTGTCTGCTTCGATTGTAGCCAGTCACGTGTCAGAAATCAAGTTCCAAGTTAAAAAGCAAGAGCTGGAAGACCTTATGGAGGCTGAAGTGGCCACCGTTGAAGATCTTGGAAAGTACCTGGAGTGAGTGACGAACGATGATGATATTGCTTGTCTTACTTCCAATTGTGGCTATTTAAGAGCGTCATGCTTTGCCTAGATTCATGACAAGTCCGGATGAAGAGTTTGTGGTATTTGATGATGTCATGGAGGCTGGAACTTTTTGGGACAAGGCAGCTTTTCTGACCGACTTAACACTTGTCGGTCAAGTTCAGTCCGAAGAGACTTCTAAAATTGAGGATCGTATTGATCGGGGCGTAGCCGAGTTACAAGACACCAAAACGATTAAGAAGATAAAGAATCTTGTATTGAGCACCATTCAAGTGCTCGATGAAATTGGTGAGTAGATGCATAGTGATGAAGTACTTGACATGAAGGTCAGTCTGTTTCCTCGAAATCCAGGCATTTATGGGGCGAGCAAGGTCTTGGACACGTTGGTTGAAGACATCATTGGTGTGAAACTCGAGTCTGTGGACAGCACCTTTGAAGAGAGTCTACTTCGTGTGGCCGAAAAACATGTCAAGAAATTCAAGTGAGCAGCATGTTTTTGTACCTAATCTCATTTTACTGTGGAATCTCATTCCCCTCGAGTCTATTTTCATTGTTTTCAGGCGTTTAGTGGAAGAGGCCCTGGCCAAGTCCACTTTGGATGGCTTGGACAAGATCCGGCACTTCTCCAGTCCCAAAGTCAACGTCCTTTTGGACAAAATGTCGGATTTCGTCTTGAACAACGCCAAACAATCCGACGGCTCGTCGAGTAACATCTCCGCCATCGTGTTTGTCAAAGAGCGCGTGTGCACTTCGATCTTGCGCTATGTTCTGAGGGAGGCCTTTGCCCACATTCCCCATCTGTCGACTTTGAAAGTGGATTTGGCCGTCGGCGGTCAGACTTCGTTCAATTTCAAGGCAATGGGGCAAGAAATCAGTACCAATATGATTCGAGAGAGCCAAAAGCTCCGCCAGACCTTGGCCAAGTTTGCCGGGGGTCAGATCCAAGTTATGGTAAGCACTTCTGTCTTGGAGGAAGGAATCGATATCCGACAATGCAACTTCGTGGTCAGGTTTGAACCCCCCGGCAATCTGAGGCAATACATTCAAAGCAAAGGACGAGCTCGAGCGAAACCGTCCAAGTACTTGCTGATGACTTGTAAATCAGATTTTGCTCCATTCGCACAGAAGATCAATGATTACCGCAAATTGGAGCGCCTCCAAATCAGAACTTGTCACCATATCGAAAGCAAACCAGACGAACCCTGTCGATCTCCCAAGATTTACTATGCAAACCCTCATGAACCTGACACGAGTCCCAAAACCACGGAAATGGAAGCGATATCGTTGGTTCACCAGTACATCCAGAAGTTGCCCTGCGACCGATTCACGACCCTGGTTCCATTTTGGGAGGCCAAAACAGAGACCTTAGCTACCATGGGCGGGGCCCGTCAATTGTTGTTTCATGGCTTGGGCATGGGGGAGGATCGTCTCGAGACCAAATGGTATTTCGTTCTTCACATGCCCCATCTGTCACCAATTCGCAAGCCCATTACAGGTCCAAGGGTCAGAGATAAAGAGTCGGCTAAGCGACGTTGTGCCTTAAAGGCGGTGGAGGTTCTTCACCAAATGGGCGAATTGACGGATCGCCTCATTCCCAGGGACAATGATGACTCTGACGACTCTGATGATGAATCATCGGGGACGGGGCCCAAAGTGGGCACCACCAAGAGCAAGAAATACTACAAAAAACACTCGTGGAAGGCCTTCAACTCATTAGACATGTCTCGAGGAGAGTCGTATCTTTACAAGATGGATCTTCAATTGGTGGAGCCCATTTCTGAGGCCGAAAATGACAAGGATTATGATTTATATCATCCTGAAAACGAGTCCAGGAAGGTGGGCGTTATTCTTGGCCAACCCATTCCAGATGTGGGTTTGACTAGATTTCATCTCTACAACTACTCAGGGAAGATTCTGGTTCAATTTCAATTGGTGAGCAGGGTCGATCTCTCTAATGCACCCGATCGTCGCACTCAAATCAAGCATTTCCACTCACACGTTTGTCGAGATACTCTGAAGATGGTCCCTCCATGGTTTGACTACCTTGATGAAAAGAACCCGAACTTCTTGATCGTTCCCCTCCTCAACAATGTTTTGGATGAACTACTCTTGAACGATATCTTCACCAAGGATGTGTTTGACTATCCTGATCCTGTTGTGAAGCCTCTTCATCGGGATATAGGCCACTTTATGGTGGAAAAGGTCCTCCAAAACCGTTCTCCCAGCTCGCCCCTAGAAAATAACGCCAAGGAAACGTTTGCATCCTACTATGAAAACACCTATGGATGCAAAGTCACTGATCAAAGTCAGCCGCTTTATCGAGTGAGCAATGCTGATGCACGCCATGACTTTCGGCTCCCATTCCCAAGGAAGCAGTCGGACAAAGCATCGAGTAGAAAAAATACATTTTTGCTCATTCCAGAGCTTACACAAGTCCAACCTATCCCTGCCAGTTTATGGCGGGAACTGCAACTACTCCCTTTTGCCTTATACAGAGTCCAGAGTTTTATGCAAGTCCAAGACCTCCGTGATACCTTGGCTGTGTCGATGTCCATGAGCGACAAAACTGCCGTTAATTTGGACGCCACGTTTGACTTCTCTCTCACTCGACCAGAGTTTGGTGCCCTCATTTGCGGTTTACAGGAAGACGTTGATTCCGAAAGCATGCCCTCTCTCATGGAATTGATTGAGCCTTTGACTTTCAGCTCTTGTCGCGAAACCTTCGATTTGGAAAGGCTGGAAATCCTGGGGGATGCTTTCTTGAAGTACGCAACCAGCATATTCATCTATTTCAAAAATGATCAGATTCTTCAGGAGGGATCCTTGACGGCCTTGAGAACCAAGGTCATTTCAAACAAGAACCTCTTTCGTAAGGCCATGGCCATGCAATTGGCCAAGTTTGTGTCCCCACAGATTTTTGAGCCACATCGCAACTGGAATCCACCCGGATTTGCCGACATGGTGGGCGTGGAGAAGTTGATCTGTGATTGGGACGAAGAGGATCGATTGCTTTCTCCTCCCAGATCCTACAGTCTTTTTGATGCCATTACTATGGAACAAGTGTCGGATTTGGCCAAAGAATTGCGGACGCAGGGTCAAATTGAGGCGAGCGAGAAGGCCAAAGTCATAAAAATGGCTAAAGAAGAAATGGCTAAGCCTAAAGAGAAGGCACAGCCGAATTCCAATGGGCGTACCCTAATTCGTCCTCGTGATTATCATCTGATTGGCGACAAAAGCCTCGCGGATTGCATGGAAGCCTTGATAGGATGCTTCCTGGCACATCAAGGCCCAAAAATGGCCTTACGTGCCATGCTGGCATTGGGGATTGACTTGTCCAACTCCGACCGGGATTTCGATCAATGGTTTTCTCCACCGACAAATGCATTTCATGAAGACCTTCAAATTATTGATCATGATGAAAAAATCCTCGTGCTGGTTAAAAAGGCCCAATTGTCGATGGTGGAACAGAAGATAGGTTATCAGTTCAGGGAGAAATCATGGCTTCTTCAGGCTTTGACCCACTGCTCTTACAATTCCAACAACTTCACGGACTCCTATGAACGGCTTGAATTCTTGGGGGATGCAGTGTTGGATTATTTGGTCACTTGTCATTTGGTCTCTAAATATCCGGACAAAGACCCGGGGGAAATCACGATTTTGCGGTCGTCACTCGTTTGCAATAACACCTTGGCCAAAGTCACGGTTCAGAACCAAATCCACAAGTTTTTGTTGCATTCAAGTCCACAAATCTTCAAGAAGATCCACGATTACGCTAATTACACTTTGAATGAATTGAATGAACTTCACGCCAATGACTCGGCCAAAGTGACCCTATCCAATCTGGACTTGCTCAATGAGAACACTTGTCCCGTTTTGGAGGATGTGGAGATTCCAAAAGTCTTGGGGGACGTTTTGGAAGCTCTTCTGGGTGCCGTCTACATTGACTCGAAATTCGACCTCCCGTTGGTATGGAACTTGGTGAAGCGGTTGTTCCCTGAAATGGATGAAGTGGTGGCACTGAAGCCCCAGAGTCCGGTCAAACTTCTTATGGAAAAATATCCCGAACGTGTGAAATTTTGTACCTTGCCAAAATTGGGACGAGGCCTTAACCGTACTGTGATGGGAGTGGAAATTTTCGACAGACCATTGACTAAAGACAAGGATCAAAGAGTGCCTCCCAAACGAAAGGCCATATTTAAAGGCCTGGGCCCGAACAAACGGATGGCCAAGGAAACTGCTTCTCGATGTTGCCTTCGAGAAATCCATTTACGTGGTTTGATATTGTGAAAGTAAAATATTTTGAGTGTTTGAAACTATTGTTTTTTTCTTTCTTTCTTCTAAATTCTAATGCAATGAACGCAAGTTGATTCAGGAAGCCCAATAAAAATCCTCGTCAACTAGATTGGCATCTGGTCTGGCCTTGGAGTGTTGTCTTTTGTTCCGAAACCAGATTTTCACCGTTTTGTAGTCCATGCCTAACTCAATGGCAATTTCATTTAAGCGATACTGATTGGGCAGAGGATCTTGCTCGAAATGACGATTGAGCAAGTCCACACACTGGGTGGGGATTTTAGTGCGCTTCTGACGTTTTCTCTTCTGAGCTGCCACAGTCTTGCCCAGGACATAGCGGTTAAAATTGAGCGGCTCTAGCGCTCCCGAGGTGCTCAAGTAGCAATAACGCTCATCAGCTGTAGTCAACCAGCTTGAAATTAGCGGTTTCAGCTGCTTCATTTGTTTTAAGTGAAAGTCGAGCCGCTCAATGCGGCATACGACACTCTGATTGATGGACTTTTGTCCAAACTGGGCTTGAAAGTCCTCAGCCACTTGAGCTTGAGTAAGTCCTAAGGCAACGCGTTTTTCTTTGAAGGATTGGACAATTTCGCGAATATCGTCCAGCTCGGCCTCGTCCACTCCATCCAACGCACCCATGCTTTCCAAGTCTGGAGGCTTGGTGAGGATGGAGAAACTTTGGGGAGACATGGGCATAGACACCGGGGATGTAGAGGGTTTCGGCTGAATCGGCCTTGAGCCGCTGGGCCCTGGGGCTGGCAAAACAACCGGCATGATCACTTGCACTACTTGGGGCTGAGTGGCCACAAGGATGTGAGGGATTTGAGCAAGCAGAGGGGAAGTGTTGACCACTGTGTACATGGGTTGAGGAAACATGATGTCTGACACGCTGGTGACAGTACAGCACTATGTTAATGGTGACTGGGCACTAGTTGCTTAAGTTGTTCTGGTGAGAGGTTGGACTGAATTTGATTCCAAAGTCCTTTTGATTTCGTTGAGCATGGGCACCTGGTGCCTGAGGGAGTCCTCCATGCGCTTGACGCGTACCAAGTGATCTTTTATGAAGTTGTGGATATCATTCTCCTTTTCGGCCTCTCTCAGACGGTATTTGACCACCTCTGAATACGCAAAGGCGGATCCTATTCCAATGATGAGCATTTCAGACACAAGCCGTGACCCCAAGTCTAGGACGTCCTCTTCAGACAGTTGAGGGGGAGCTTGTCGAAGCCGCACATGTCCCAGGTTCATGACATTAAATTTGATTTTGGATTCATAAAAATGGTAAAGTTGGGCAGGAGGTGAGACCACAAAGCGCTTGAAAGATCGATGAAGCCGTGCCTGCGACTTGATTCTTCTGGCCAATGGGAGTGAGGATTGTCTCACAAACATGAATACTAGTTTTGAAAGAGGAAATGGTTGGCCATTACGTAAAGGCATTTCTGGGCATCTGAAATGGAGAGCAAAACGATGGTAGGATCGTCTAGTGCGCCCATAGAAATTCACTCATGGACCTACCTGGTGTTACAGATGCTTTCCCATCAGCTTTCAAGGTTAAACTCAAGTGAGGGCGGGAGAAAGTCTTGCACATCCTGAAATCAAAACATCACGCATATATTTATATTTTTTTGGTTGCCAAGGACACTTTACAAGGGACATGTGGGCGTTTTTGTCCGGTCGCGACAAGACTGCCAATTTATTTGTTAAATGGTAATTGATCCTTTTTCATCATCACTCTGTAGTTATTAAGCGTAATCGTGAAAAAAAAATGCCAAAGTTCCAACTAGTCTATAATTATAACTTGTAGTTAAACTTGATCTTGGCCAGGTAGCGCATCCGGATCTGAGAAACATCATACACGATATATTCGTTGTACATGAGGGTGTATCCACGAGGATTCAGGACGTCGGTATTCATTCCTGGTCCCATGGGCACCACCGTTCCATCCGAAAGGGTGACATAATTCTTGGGATTGGGAGCAGTCTTGCCCATACCTTTGGTGCTATGCGTTCCTTTGGGCAACTGATCTGCATTATATTCGGCATTCAGGAGCTCTCTGGGCTTTCCAAGGGACACCTCGCACAGCATAAGAAGACCGATGTTGTTGCTTTTGTTGGTCCAGCAATAGTTGGCAGATTTGCTGCTCATATCCGCAAAATAGACACCCTTGCCAAACATGTATCCAGTAACTGGAGCTTCAGGTGGAGCAATCCTCAGGCCTTGACCTAAAATACCGGCCCAATTGGACAATCTCGAGCCGTGGAACAAGAGAAGCTTATTCCCGTGATCTTTAAACTTTTTCAGCTCCCCACTTTTGTCCAAATCATAAATGTCGAGAACATCCATGGAGAATGATGAGTGAGTTGCGCCGTGGGTAGACATGATGTATTTGGACAGGATTTCATGATCTTTGGACTTCGTTTCCAGGTGCTTGATGTGGCAATTCAATCTGTGGTAATGATTGTCAATGGGGTTGAGATCCTCGTCGTCTTTCTTAGAATCCAAGATGCTCAAGGCAATCTTGATGTCTCCCAAGGCTTCCAGAAGCTCAATCTTACTCTTGACTTCTTGGTTCGTTTTGATCAGAGGCGGGACTTTCATGCCAAACTCATGAGGAATGCGGGTGTAGAAATCGTTACATGCCTGACACAGTTTGGCACCAGACGTAACACCCTCATTGATCAGCTCAGCAATGACCTTTAGAGCCGAGTAGCCAGCCTTCAACTGATCAGAGGTGATCTTACCCAAAGGGGCCTTCTTTGTGTCATACTTCATCTCCATCACAGTCTGTTCCATGGTCTTGATGTTGCAGATTAGGTTGATCAAGTCTTGAACTTTCTGCTCCAGTTTGCTTTCCGGGATGGCCTTGGCTTTGACGTCTTTATTTGGGGGCAGCACCATTTCATCCTCATTGCCAGCGGAATAATCCATCTGGACCAAATCATACTTTCCCACCACTTTCTCAAAATTGTCCTTATCTTGCCAATCATTGTGGGTTTTGCTTTGAAACTTGCTTTCAAACACCTTCTGAGCTTGAACCAAATTAGAACCTGTGGGAGTAAGAGAAGTTTGCCCTTTGTAGCCCACCCGACCCCATCGCATCCACACCCAATACTCTTGAGTCGAATCACTCTCCAACAATTGAATCAGATAGAACTTGTTATTGTTGTTCTGGATGTTGGTCTGGTTCAACATGCAATCCCATACCACCCCTTGGGACTGATCTTCATAGACATGGGCTTTTTCAGTCATACCAGAGGCTTCATCCACAGCCGCTTTGCCTTTCACCACAATCGAGCGAAGCTTAGGCACACCATCATCATCGGCTGCCTTAGTAATAACAGCCTTGGCCTTTTTTGATGCAGGCTTACCCACAGGTTTCTCCTTCTTGGGGGCGGGTTTCGCTTTCTTGGGGGGCGTCTTGGGTGTGGGTAGAGTGGCAGTGGGTGAAGCCCGCTTGGCACCTGATCGAGTACTAGGCATTCTGCTTCAATGTTTCAATGGAGCCAGCAAACTCACGTTGGAGATGATGGATGTGACTGACTGGATGGAGGGTATTGATTGAAATGTCTGGTCAACTCAGAGATGGCTTTCTTTTATAGCTAAATTTTGATTTTTAAGAGCAGGCCAGCTGCAGCTACCTTTCCCTAATGTATGCACGTAAACATTGCAGTCCTTGGCTGCTACAGGGTGAGGGCAAGCGGGAAGTCAAAAGTAGCTAGAATTGCTCCTAAAAGAGCATGTTAATCATGTTAATGAGTGAAAATAGTTTAGAGGAGTTTGTGGTCTTACAGCAGTTTTGAAGCCTCTACTTGTGTGCGCATGTTCGGGGCAAGTCTTATCTAATCATTTTTCAAAGACAGCCCGCTACGTGCCAATGGAACTCGGACTGGCTGCACGAAGTCACACTAGGTGGAAAGGCTCTTTGGTTTGCAAGACTAAACATGCTCTTTCCTACAAACTTAAGTCTACGTCATAGTATGAATATGATTTGAGAGGCGAGCACCTATTGAACTTGGATGGGTAGTAGTAGAATGATATTTATTTCAGATCTTCTCCACTATGGAATAGGAGGACTCTAGCTAAAGTAGCTACTATGAGCTCAACGAAATCTTTGTTTTGACAGTCATTGTTAATTGATAAAGGCAGATTAGAAGAAAACAGATGAGACACTGTTAATTTCCATAGCTAGAGTTGGACATCACTAGCAATTTATTTTGCAATTGCCTGTGCTTCGTTTAGTGAGGCGGCATCTCGAAGGTCTGGGAAGGATTCCCATACTTTGGTTATATTTCTAGCTGCTGTGAAGGAGGAGCAAGGCCTCAGCAATCCCTCCGATGCAGCCCTGGTGACTGTGGATATGGGTAGCTGGAAAAATCCACTTTCAAAGTCGACAAATGGGGAATGTGGGCAAAGGCCTCCCTCAGAACATAGCGCAAGATCGAAGTCTACTTCTCTTCTTTCTCGGGCTCCTTCATTGTTTAATTTGCTTCCCTCTAATATTCGTAGGGAATACGTAGGCCTTGTTGATCCGGTTGCATCTTTCAAGTCAGACTTGGACAAATTTTTAGCTAGCATTCCAGATCAACTCTACTTTCAAGGACTAGCTCGGCCTGGCAACTCAAATTCGTTGGTAGACGAAATTTCATATAAAGATTGAAAGGTAATAAATAGACGAATTATAACCTCTGTTTTAAATAGTACTGGGGNAAGGTAATAAATAGACGAATTATATTTTAAATAGTACTGGGGATGACATTCTCCGTGGCAGTAAGAGAAGCCCGTGAAAAACCAAACCACATAAACACAGATTCGGTGGACTCCCTGAATTGAAAGACTGCCGATTTGTTTTGTAAATAAAGCTTCCAGGCCTGCCATATGCTAGCTCCATTTCTGGGGTAATTTAGATGGCCATTGGCGAGGAAAATTAGTTTTTGGGTAATCCACGAACTTCTAGAAATATGGACTGTGAACAGCTTCCCGACTAATCGGCCTGCTCTTGATCATAGCGACTCAGAGGCACTTTTCGAATTCAAGTAATAAAATAAGGAATGTAGATCTTCTCAATTAAAGGCAGGCCATTTTTATGTCATGTACTCGTGAAATGGTTTGTTTCAAAATAATGTTGTCCACAGCTTATGCAGCTGACCAAGAGCTGGTCGAAAATTTGAGTTTATAGTGTGTTTACTCGATAAGTTTGACCATGTCTCCTGAGTTCAAATTTGGCCAAGTTCGTCTATTCAACCAGATATTGTAGTCGTATGAAGCGCTTAATTGGAATAAAGTGCACGGTTTGGGAGATAATTTTTCTTGGCTTCCCCTCCCAGTCCACATCTGTAGAAGCCCGTGGGTAATAATCATAGAGGGATTTAGGTAATACTCTATTTTCTTAAAATACCAAATATTTTGTCTGTTTCAATAAAATCACCATAAGGGCAAAAGCAGATCGAAGCAATGAACTAGAAACAAACTTTTGTATTGCGTTGGTTAGGTTAACACAAAAAAGTGACTGTTTTTCTATAAACTTTTGAATTGCCACTCTCTCTTTTTCATTCCAAGTAATCATTGCCAAAAGAAGAGGTTTTTAACTCCAGAATTGCGACGAAAAAAGTTCCAGAAGCGGAGTTGAAACAAAATGTCCGAGATATGCCCATTGACAGCAATGGCAACTTCCCTAATTTCTCGCATTATTACTCATCGAGCACACAACAGAGCTAATCTGAAAATGTTGAATTTAAATAAGAAAATAAATAACCGACATTAACTTATGTAGCTTTTGAAAAGTGCAGAATTTACTTATGGGCTGAGGTCTTGCTAAAGGTTTTTACGTCATTTCAAATCGTGCCTTTTTTTCCTTCAGTTTAACCCTGTTGTTTCATTTTGTTTGGTACACTTCATGCTTCATCAAGAAGTCATAGAAAATATAAAGTCCGGTAAAAGTTTTTGGAATTGCTTTTCCTCCAATGAGAGATTGAGGATTTTTTTTCAGCATGGAGAATCTCAGGGAAATTCGGGGCGGTTATCTAGCAGCTATCCAGGGAAATTTTGTAAGCAAAATCTGGCAACACTGTCATTGTCCTCTTTCCCTCTATAATAACAATTTCCTGCGGATTCCGGTGGGTTGATTGGATTAGATGTTTGTTTGATTATTGTATGCCATGTCGGACATCACGGTGACGCCCTTGGGAGCGGGTAAGCATCATATTCTCTCACTCATTGTCTTGATCTTATGTCAATTTGGTCTGATCTTGAAGTTGAGAGAGGATTGGGGGGGGGCCAACATCCAATTGAGAACTAACGAATGATGACTTTCAGGGACAAGTTGTTAATGATTAAAGAATGTCCGATTCAATCGCCGTAGGATTAAGCTCATTAGTTTAAAAAAAAGTTGATATCGGTAGCTTCTTAATGTTATGTTTAAATTTCGCATGGACATAGTTGTGAAAGCAACGGAAAATGGAGCCAACTTTGAACCCAAGCAAAACTATTTTTGTATCCAATAATTGCATGGCCATCATCCAAGGCAATTATTGACCAGAAACTATTTTTTTCACCTTCATGCTTACGTTCTAGGCCAAGATGTGGGACGCTCGTGTTTGTTGGTCCAAATCGGTGGAAAGCACATCATGTTGGATTGCGGCATGCACATGGGTTACAACGACGATCGACGCTTCCCGGACTTTTCCTATGTGGCTGGCACCACCTTGGACGACGTGACCGGCACGGGCAATCCCAACGGCGCCCTCACCGATCACATTGACGCTGTGATCATTTCCCACTTTCATTTGGACCATTGCGGTGCTCTGCCTTTCATGACGGAAATGGTGAGCACATAGTATCTTGATGGGTTAGGGCAATGAATAAAATGCTGTTGAATGGGAGTAAATAGAGGACCATTGTCCATCAGGTGAAAATGAAAAGGTTTTGGCCAGAACCTTCTTGTTGGTACCTCCCTTGGAGCAATGTATCCTGGATTCTTGTTAGTGGCCTTTTCACGATTCCACGAAAATAAAATTCAAAAAAACCTTCTGAAATAGTTAAAAAAAACACGATTGATAGTTCTTGTAGTTTAAAAGCCTTTTTGATTTTAATATTATATCTCTGTTTGAAATAGTGTGTCTTAGTAGAATTCTTATATACAGGAGATTGGCTAAAAGGGCTGAATCAAACAACTACTGGAATAGATTGATGTCAATGTTAGCCATGAATTAGTCTCCGATACACACCAATAGATGATCCACATGAAGAAAGAAAGAAAGAATTGAGCAAAATAGAATGAATCGAATCATCTGTAGTGGCCTGAAAATGCTTAATTGCCACAATATTTCATTTTCATGCTTTTATATCTCATGATTATATCTCTCCTTGTTTCAGATTGGGTATAATGGACCCATCTACATGACCCATCCGACCAAAGCAATTGCACCCATTTTGCTGGAAGACATGCGCCGTGTAGCTGTGGAAAAGAAGGGCGAGGTCAACTTCTTCACTTCGGCCATGATCAAGGAATGTATGAAGAAAGTGATCGCCGTCAACCTCCACCAGATCGTCAAAGTGGGCGAGGACATCGAATTGAAGGCCTACTACGCTGGACACGTCTTGGGCGCGGCCATGTTCCAAGTCAAGGTGGGTAATCAGAGCTTCGTCTACACAGGGGATTATAACATGACACCGGATCGGCATTTGGGCGCGGCTTGGATCGACAAATGCCGCCCAGACTTGCTCATTTCCGAGTCGACCTATGCTACGACCATCCGGGATTCCAAGCGATGTCGGGAACGCGATTTCTTGAAGAAAGTTCACGATTGCGTGGACAAGGGTGGAAAGGTCCTCATCCCGGTATTCGCCTTGGGACGAGCCCAGGAGTTGTGCATCCTTCTTGAGACCTACTGGGAGCGGATGAACCTCAAGGTTCCCATCTACTTCAGCATGGGCTTGACGGAGAAGGCCAACAACTACTACAAGATGTTTATCACGTGGACCAATGAAAAAATCCGCAAGACTTTTGTGGAGCGCAACATGTTCGAATTCAAGCACATATCCGGTTTCGATCGCTCTTACATCCAAAATCCGGGCCCCATCGTGGTATTCGCCACTCCAGGCATGCTGCACGCGGGCTTGTCGCTACAAATTTTCGAGGAATGGTGCACCAACGAGCTCAACATGATCATCATGCCGGGTTATTGTGTGGCGGGCACAGTCGGCCACAAGATCCTCAACGGCACGCGGAAGATCGAGTTCAAGAAGGGCAAGCCCGTGGAGGTGAAGATGTCTGTTCAGTACATGTCGTTCAGTGCTCACGCCGATGCCAAAGGTATCATGCAACTCATCTCCTACTGTGAACCCCGCAACGTGATGTTGGTCCACGGCGAAGCGGCCAAGATGGAGTTCTTGAAGCAAAAGATCAAACAGGAACACGGCGTGGAATGTTATATGCCGGCTAACGGCGAAACCGCCACCATTCCCTGTCCAATCACTATTCCCGCCACAGTGTCCGCCAGACTCATGGACACGGAAGCAGAGGCCTACGCCCAGAGACCTCCTGATCCCAAGCGGTCCCGCCTCCTCCATGGGGTGCTGGTCATGCAGGATAATCAGTTGAGGTTGATGGGGGCGGAAGAGGCGTGTGAAGACCTCGGGATCCCACGACACACCATACGGTTTACGTCGACCACGAATCTGAGCGATGCGGGACCCTTGGAGGCCACTCAGAAACGGGTGGAGGATCTCATGCGGAGGAGTTTGTCCTCGATGGAGTACGAGGTTCAGGTTGTGGAGGGCGAGATCTCGATTGCCAATAGTTCAGTGTTGATGAAAGTGGAGCAGAACGAGGACGACGATGGGATCAAGGATATCATGGTGTCGTGGGCCAATCAGGACGAAGCCCTGGGATCCACGTTGCTCAATCTCGTGCAGAATATGGCGCAGTGACGGTTGTAGTCGGGACCTCACTGGAAATTGTATTACTGAACTACTGTTATTGTACTGGAAATAGAATACATTCTTGAACTTAGTATATTTCAAAGGGGGCTGTTGAAGCCTAGTTTTGTTCTTTTCTTCTTGTCACTCAAGGGCGCAATGCGTATGTTGTTAGCTTTAGGTGTCCATTAAAGAAAGAACTGAGAGTTCAAATTTGACCTGAGGTGCTCTCTAGGGATTAGTGTATTTGATGAGTTGAAAATCAAATATAATTAGCCCTCAAAGGATCGGGTAGTACAACAAAGATAATCGGCACAATTTCATTATGTGTAATAGGACCGTTTTAAGAGGTTCGTTCATTGTTCGTTGATTGGACCATTCAAAGATGGACCCAAAGCAACTCAAAAACAAGCTTGACTTAGTCTAAGAACTTATCCAACCAAGTTACAGGGTACAAATAAAACCCAATAGTAAGAATATACAAATTGCAAAAACAAAGTTGTTCGTTTCCTTTTGAAATGTAAGTCGATCGATACAAATGCAATTCCCCTAACCAAGCGCGGACGTTTCGAAATGAAAAAAAAACAACAACATTGTTCTTCTGGGTAAAGCAAGTTATGGTTGTATTGATCACATCTTTGGCAATTTTCACCATTTGCCAACTGGAGATGAATGCAGGATGGAGAGGGAAGGTCAACACACTGACCCATCTACCCACCGGCTGCAAAGGTACAGTTGTAATTAACTAATAGTGTTGTTGATATTATAATAGCAATAATAATAACAAAATATTTTAAGAGTAGTGGTTGCTTTTTTTAATAATAAGAGCATCAGTAGTTGTTGTTGAAGCAGTAGTAGTCGCTTAAGGCCAGAGGGTTAGTAGGACTCAAAAGCGAGGGATCGAGTTCACAGCCGCCTCGGTCACCGCATCCTGACCGGCGTGCTCGCCTTCCTCCTCCATGGAATCCAGTAGGCCCGTGATGTTGCTCAAGTCGGGCGTCTCCATGCGTTCACCCTGAGGCAGATCCAGAATGCTGTTGATGGCATTCTGGACCGAGTCTGCGTCGCCTTCCCCGCTCATGGTCGGAGTATCATACCGACCAAAGCCCAAGTCGAATTCCTCGTGGTGGTCCTCGGCCAGAATCGAACCCACGGCTTGGGATGCGTCGATGTCTTTCAAACTGAACTCTTCGTCGCTACTTGAGCCGTCGTCTTCACTAGCAGTTGTGACTGGGAGAGGGTTTTGGGTTTGATGTAGCTTTCGCATGGAGGCTTCTAAGGGATCTTCACCACTGAGGTGGCGTCGGCTACCGGAACTTCCGCCACTGGGATGCTTCTGTTTGCTCCAGCTCCCACTTTGAGAACGGGAGATCTTGAGACCGACAAATTTCCCGTCTTCGTCCTTTTCTTCTTCATCGTCGTCATTGTCGATTACTGTCTCAGTGCCATTGGAGATGGTAGGGGTGTGGTTGACCTTGATAGGTTCTGCAGAGGGGGCAACGACGGGTTCACTGGCCAAAGGTTCTTCGTCCCTTTTTGGTTTCAGAGATTCTTCGAGTTCGAGGATTTTTCCCGGATGGAGTCCTTCTGCTGGTGGTTTTTGACCGTAGAGCTCTTCGTAACGGCTGGACCAGGATTCGGGAAGAGGAGGCAAAGGTAAGAGCTTTCCGCTCTTGACTTCCTCCTTCTCTTTGGCTAAGGCAAGGCGTTCATCAGAGTCCCAAAGACGGGATAACATCACATCCTCTGATGAAGATGCTTCTCTCTGCAAGAATTTCAAACGAAGAGGTTAATTGCGCAAAACAATGGCTAACAGGAGCACAAAATTTCTTCAGTAAATGAAAAAAAAAAATTGTATTTATTTTGCAAGTATATTTTATTTTGCAAGTATACAACCCTTCTTTGTACACAAAAAGACACACTCTCTAAAATAATGGTGGATCCTCGACAATCGACTTACCATGCTTTCTTGAATCAGAAGATAGTGATATTTGTCCATCATAGTCTGATATTTGGAGATCAGATCCTCGGCCTTGTTCTCGAACGCCACTTGAGCCTGCTCCTCTTCCATTGGATTTGGGTCCAATTCCCCAAAAACATGATAACGTAAGAGGCGTTTGCACGCATCCTCGGTGCTTTTGAAGTTCACGTTGTAATTGGCATTAAGAGCCTCGTTCTGATCCTTCCGTACCTGACTCTCCACCCACGCTGTCTTCTTATGTTTCACCGGAGGCCCACCACCATCCAAGCCAGAACTTGGGCGTTTCAATCCCACCACAGGGACCGCCTCTTTCTCGGTGGGGACCACTTGCTGTAACACAATCGGCGTGCTAACCCCTCCTCCCTGAACCACTGGTAGAGAATTGGAGCCCGGTAAGATGACTTTGGCTGCGGGCAAACTTGGATTCGGCACCACTCCAGATGGAATAGGCACCCTCTGTTGGAGTGTGCTCGTCCCTTTGAGCAATTGGATCTGACTAGGGTCGAAGTTGAGCTGTTTAATGAGGTCTGACTTGTGCTGAGCAATGAAAGATGCCTGCTGCTCTTGCGGCAAGAGACCCATTTTCTGCTTGAACTCCGCCACAATCCTCTTCTGTTGGTCGGTCAAGTGAGGCACTTGAGGTTTGCCAGCACTCCCGCCCATATTTGAAGCTGGAAGTCCAATTGTAGACGGCAAAGATACTGAAGGAACTGGAATCTTTGGAGTTGGAACCACAGGCGGCTGGAACAAAAAGACGGAGCCGTTCAAACGGAGGTATTGCAGATGAGGGTGGATAAGTGCAGTGATCCCTTTGAAAGCGGGTGATAAACTGTCATGCACATGCGTTGTTTTCGGTTGGAAATGGGTGCAAGGAGTGAGTTAGAAAAACGAGGAAGCACACCGGAGACACCCTTCATTTATGCCATATATACTTACTTGAACCTGCTGACCAGGCAAGATATTGGCAACAAAACTTGATTGTTGGCCAGAGGGAACTACTCGAGTAACAGTGGACAATGATAACTAAAAGAAAATCAAAATGGCTAGCGAAAATGGTCAACAAAAAATTCAAACTAATCATCCCTTTCAGTTTCAGCTAGAGTTGCCAGCAAAACGTACTAAACTATCGAGACCTAATAACCGGTTCATACCTGCTGATGAACGCTGACAGGATTGGACAATCGAGATGGCACCAGGTTGCCTTGGCCCCCAGGAGTGGGGGGTTGCACCCCGGCAATGATGGGTCGACCCGTGGCTAGGATTTGTTGCTGTTTGGTCTGCAGTTGGGCCAATTCGGCCTCGTCCAAAGGTGATTTGGTGGGCTTTTGATCAATCTCTTGGATCTTGTTTTGTACCAGTTTCAAAGACTGTTGCATCTCTGGGGACAACTCAATGGTCTGCACCTTTTGGAGAGTGTACTGACCGTTGGGTCCTCGGACCAGTCGTGTATTGGGAGGCAAGGACTGGACCGCTCTCATTTGGGTGGAGGCTCCACCCATAGTAATACTGGGATTGACAGTGATGGGAACAGAAGTGGGAGGAAGGGTGGCCGGCACCATTTCCCCTCGAGACATTTGCGATAAGACTTTTGGAGGCTCAAGAGGGGACGTAATGGAGGTCACGGACGTCACCGGGGCAGCTAGGGAGTTGAATTGAGTCGATACTGGAGTAAGTGAAGGAGGCGGAAGTTGCTGTTGCTTTTGTTGTGGCGTAGCAGGACTGGAGCTAGAACTGTCTTCATCTGAGCTGACCCGTCGATTAGCCAAGCTATTGAGGAATGAGGCTTGAAATCCTGTGGTCCCAGTGGTCCTCTCGGGCTTCGACCCGTCATCCGAAGAGCATTGACCTTTGTCGTCCGTACTTGCACTGGAAGAAGGCATCAATTTGGCGCTAGGCTTTAGAATTGGTGGGGACATGCTGCTTGATGGCGGCGTGGAAGTGGAGGGATTTCCTTGATCCAGTAAGGAGGCAATGTTGGGCGGGCCACTCGTTGGGGTTTCTGCCTCCTGTTGAAAGCTCTTGAGGAAGTCGGCCATCTTGTCACTCTCAATGGTCAAATGCTGTGGGTCTTTTTGCAAAGTCTCGATGAGCTGAGATATTTGTGCGTCAGCATCTGCAGTTTCCATGCTTATTTGAGATTGATACAAAGGCGTCACGGGACCAGATGGAGCGCTGGAAACGACAACGGGTTGTGTATGGGGCGGGGGAATTTGCAACGACTTCGGAGGAAGAGGTTGAGTTATGCTCTGTAAAAGATTAGGCAGACCCTCAGAGCTCAAGGGAGGATTGCTTATTGAGGGTTGGGGTTGAAGGATAGTGGGGGTCATGACTTGAGTCTGAGGCAAAGAAACTTGACTTTGGGGATGCGACGACACGCTTGGTCTACTTGACACAATGGGCTGCGGCACTGTGCTTGGTTTGGAAGCGAGCACCGTGGAAGTCGGCGTGGATCCCACCACACTTGGAGCAGACACGGGATTTGCCTTAAAATGATATACATGTATATTCATTTGGTCCATTCATAACTCTTGGTATGTGTTAGCCTACATACCTTGGTCTGAATAGATGGTGTTGTGACAAACGTGGTTCTCCCAGTGCCAAAAGTAGAAAAGTCGAAATCCTCAGGATTCAAGCTTCTTTCCCCCGTTTTCTCGAAAAAAGTTTTCAATTCATTTTTGGATCGAAATCGTTTCCCTGTGGGCCCAATGATGAACACCTCGTAACGACCCGCAGATGAGCCAGACTTTCTCTGGGAGACTTTTCGGTGCCAACCAGGAGGTAAGCGGTCATCTTCGTAAAGAGGTACTCGGTTGGGATCAGTATTTACTCTCCGTGAAGGCGTTCGTGGAGTGGGGGCCACCGCCGAAGTCATGGGCGAGGCAGTCAACGCTTGTGCCAATGTCTGGTTAGGTAAAGTTACGGTCTGACTTGTACCAGCGATTATGGCCGTTGCATGCAAGCTTGAAGAATCTCCCAGGGACTATAGGAGAAGAAATGTTATTTTTTAATGTTTTGGATGAAAATCGACATTCAGAGATAAACCGATTTACCTGTTGAGTGATGTACGCTGTGGTTGGTTGGGCTGTGCTTTGAAGAACAAATTGCCCGTTCGGGCCTTGAACAAGTTGAAGCTGGTTTGTATTGGCAGTCTAGAATGACAAGGGAACGAGTTTGTCAAAAAGTCAACATTTGATGACACAGTTAGTAAAACATTTTTTGAGGGTAAAATAGTAAAAAAATAAAAGGTTTGAAACCGCCAAATAATTTATTTTCGCGAGAAAAAAATTTCTCAAACCTAAACATATAAGCCTGTTTAAAAGCAAAAAAGCCACATGAAAAGACAACATTAAACTAATTTTGCAAAAGTTTGAAGCAATTACCAATGGTTTCAATATATTTCATTCTTTCAAACTCTTTGAAATTGAAAGGCCTTGAAGTTGTCTCCTAACTTGGACCCCAAAATTAATACCCTAAACTATACAGGTTTCTATATCAAATTTGGTTCCTCTAGTTGCTTTATTTTAGCTATCTCTATGTGAAGAGACCTGGGCTAAAATGCAACTGTTTTTATATTTGCTCTTTGGCGCGAAGAGTATTGAGATTCTATTTGCATTTTTAAGAAAGGCTTGATCTTTTGCCATAAAAGCAAGTAGGAATAATGTGAGAATTAGAGAACAACTGCTGTATTGCAACGAACCAAAAAGACTGGGGCAATGCAGTTTGCAGTATTTAAAGGAGGTGCAAAAGGTACATTTTACAATCCATCTTCAAAAGTATCCGTGAGCTTTTTCCTCAACCTGAATTCAGAATCAATGGTAGTGAATGAATGTCAAGGTTTACACTTTTGAGTCCTCCATTCCATTTGCACCAAATTTGGCGCTTCAAAACAAGCTGACCCATGTTCACTGTGCAGTAAAAGTCAGGAGCTAGATTTTAGATCTGTGGCTTAACAATAGTTGAAGGTTTAGGAATTTAACATCCACCATTAAATGTTTACCAAACACGCCAAAATATCGATGGCTTAGATGTATCATACCTGCATGGGCAAGGGTTGTTGAATTTGAGCTAAGAGTTGAGATCCAGAGACTGGCAAGCCTGTAGTGGTATCTGAGGTCATCATAGACAGTGTAGATGCTTGAAGGGTGCCAGCCGTTTGAGCAATTGTGGGGAGGGTTATGGAAGACGTGTCAAAGGAGATCGGGGTTGGATGGGCTCCTTCCTCCATGCCGAAATTGTCCAAATCCAGACCGACATCTTTCATCAACTCCCCGAGGTCCAAGCCTTGCTTCTTATCCCCACTGGATGAGGACGAGTTCTGCGATTCCTTCTTCTTTTTTTTGGATTTTTTCTTCTTTTGTGGCTGGCTGGTATTGACATTGGAAACCGCTTGAGACATCGTTGTGGAACCACTCACGATGGATGATGATGACAAGGTGCTGACAAACTGGGGTTGGCTCACTTTGGTGCTACCCAAAGAGACGATGGTGGTCGGCGTGGTAAGGTAGGAGGAGCTCACCGTAGTGCCACCGGGAAGGGTGCTGACAATTGTGGGTGTTCCACCCGAGGCAAGAATTTGAGCGGATGAAAGAGCCGTGAAGTGCTGACCAGTGGTTAGACCAGTGTGCAGTTGGGGCATCAGTGTAGCCTGACCGACCGGCACTGCAATCAGCTTGGGACCACTTGGAGTTTGTATTTGTTGCATCTGCATTCGGCCCTGAGGCGTGATTAGCTTTACTTGGGGTTGGGCATTGATCATGCCAGCAGAGCCTGGTTGCTGCAACAAAATTGTGCCTGTCTGCCCGCCTGCTGTCTGAATGATGGTAGGAGTGGTTTGCAGGGTGGGGGCTGATTGCCTCAGCATGATGAAAGGGCTCCCGGTTTGCTGTTGAAAGAGAATTGGGCTCCCTGCTTGACCAGCTGAACCCACAACCTGTCCGAGGGAGTTCAACAAAAGCGGGCCGGAAGTCTGTCCCTGCGTCATGCTAGTTAACATGTGTCCATTGTTGAGGATCAAAGGCGTGGTTCCAGTTACGGTCGTGGCTGTCATAGCTGTAGACATTGTCATCATGGTCCCTTTATTCCCTGGCTGGAGCTTGGCTTGGGAGCTGGTCATCTTGGGCAACAACTGAGGTTGTCCATTGCTAGGGCTAGGGGCCTGTACTGTCTTGACAGTCTGTGAAGCCCCTTGAATGAGCGAGGCTATGCTGGTCAACTTGCCTTGCTGCTGTGGTTGTTGCTGCTGCTGCTGAAGTTGGGGCAATTGGATCTGAAGCATCGGATGCCCCCCGGATTGGACCACTCCACCTTGGAATATGGATTGCACAGAGGCCGGGCTTTGGCTTGTCAAAGTATTTAGGATGAGTCCAGGTTGTTGACCACTTATTGAACTTATGACCGTGGGGGTGGAAGTAGGCAAGTGTCCACTCATGGTGGGAGCAACAGACTTACTGGCGTAAACTAATTGAGTCTGAGGCTGGGTTGGGATGGATAATGTTGATGTTAAGGTTTGATTGGTGCTTTTGGAAGTATGTGTGGCTTGAGACTGCTTGGATTCGAGAGTGTTGGTCCCCAGTGAGTTTACCACTTGCGTCTGGTTGGCCACAAAGCTGGATTGGGCGCTAAATACGCTGGCAATGTTGCTCTCTGTAGAGCTCGTATTGCCAAAAATATTGTTTGCATTGCTCTGACTAGTTTGGCCAAATAACCCGTCTCCAGGGTTGGGGTCCAATGATCCCAGAAGATTATTGGTTGACCCTGCATTGTTGGCTGAACCAGATCCAGGAAGGCCGGCGTCACTGAATGTGACCCCAATGTGCCCATCCTCTCCAAAATGAGGGGAGTCCAACTGCAAAAGAGGTCAGGCTATGATCATCGAGCTAAAAGGAATTCTTTAAAGAAGCAATGTTTTGGTGCAAAAAAGCAGGAACCTCCCTAGTGCGCCTGGTTACAAAGAGGGATTACGTACATGTTGATGGTACAACGACATGAGACATAAAAGGGCTAAATTTCTTGAAAATAGATCACAGTTGAAAGGAGGATTAGTTTAAACCAAAAATTATTTCCCATGTGAAGGAGTGTATTCTAAAAGACATCTTGAAAATATAAGTTATTAAAGCAATAAATAAGTTCTAATACAAATGTCTACACTACGTGCGATTTTGGGTAATTTCATACTTGTTTGCAATCCAATCCTAACTTTCCAGGCCTCCTTGTGCCTTGTTTGAGACCTTTTTATGATCAGATGAAGGATGAAATCCTCAGCCCGAACCTTTAGCAATTTTTTAGGTTTGAGTTTTCACTAGCTTTAATAACCGCTTCAAAGAATGTAATCCCCGGTATCATCAAAACGAAAGATTAATTTGTCTACTTGTTGTCACTTAAACTTTACATAATATTTCGTCTACCATCGAATTGAATGCATCAAATTCAACTCCCTTTTTTGGCTTGGGAAAGTCTGCAAGAAAAGAACTGCAGTTGAGCTACATCTGCAGTCATGGGTTTGATCCGATCCAAAATTATTTTGTGAACAAAAACAGTAGGCTCCAGAAGAGAGCCAATTGTTTACCATGACATCTGTATCAATTGAAACGTGTTGTATTGTTGAACATTGCAAGAAAAAAGTCAATTTCTTGTTTACTCTATGGATAGCCTTGTAACTTTTGTAACAGATAAAAATGCAAGGAGGCTAAAAGGGGCTAAAATCGACTTTTCCCCCATTGTAACAATTCTTTTTGCATTTTCGCAACTTGTTTTTACAGATATATACATCTTTTTGGCACTTTTCACAATTCTTTTAAAGTTTTAACAACTTTTTTTCGCATTTTCTCAACTTTTAAAAAAAATATTTCGGCTACAATAAGCAACGAAGTCCAGTCATGATTTCTTTTTGTTTTTGCTCTTCCTCTACACGATACAACAACAAAGGCCAAAGCGGGGAGCCAAACTTGATTTTACACTCCTTTTCCTTCATTTCACAAGCGCACATAAAAATGATTCTCATTTCCAGGAACACTAGTTATTACATTATGTAAAAAGCATTTTTTAAGCTAAAGTAGAAATGGGCGCCCCAAAAATATGAAATGCCACACGGAGGTCACCACACAAATAAGTACTTATGACGCACTAAAACAAAAGAAAATAGTACACCACAAAAACACATTACCAAAGACGAAAAGTACAAATTGGCACGCCATAAAAAAAAAAAAATGGCACACCAAACGTACAAATTTCAATCGACTCATTTCAGGAGGCAACTTAGTCATGTCTTGTTAGTAATATCCCCTATCCTTTAGGCAATGCCATTCCTAAACAACAAGAGTGGCGAGCCTGATTTTGTGTACCGCTTTATTATGTTTGTGTGCCATAATGTGCTTTTCGTTGTTCTTCTTTATGGTTTGCTTCACTTAGCTTAATCGGTGTGCTAATGAAAACCTTTGGTGTGCTGTTTTCTGTTTTTTCATGCGCCCATTTTTATGTCACCCATAATTTCAGGGAAACTATGGCAAGATTGGGTAATTTTCCACTTGTGTTGCCTTGTCCAACTTTTTCAAATGTCTTTATCAGCTTTTTTGATTAATTTGGATCACGAAAAGTGTTATAAACAATCATAAAAGGTTAGAATAGCCAAATGAAGGAAGGATACATAAGACAAGTGAACAAAGCGGTGCAAACTGAACTCAAAAACATGTATCCCAATCGATGTTAAAACCACGCTGGTCGAGTTTCTGGGAAGGAATGAAATCTACCAAGTTCCAAGTTTGTCAAGAACTTGCGAGTATTTGTAAAAAGTATTTTCTCTCGAACAGGACAGCTTTTTTGGTTGGATATTGTGGTGAATCGTGGTATATCGTACGTGTGAGAAGCATCCACAAAGCACTTGTTGGATGAAACAAAGCCAAATTTGTGCGTACGTTAACAATTTTTGCTTACATGAAGCTGAGACTCATACGAATCCAAATTGCTGGAATCAGGCCAGTTCGGTCCAGAGTACCAAGGATTATCGCAAGAGCTCATATTGTTAGCAGAGAGCCTGAGACACAAGAGAGCAGCCTTTTTGAGCCATCTTCAAATTAAAAACCTATGCTTGATGCCGTTGAATGGGGTAGTTGTTCATGAAAGAAACTAGAAGGAAGACGGGTGGTGGTGAAGTAGGTGGTGTTTTTTTGGTGTTGGATACATTTCAGTCAATCGCCAAAGGGAGCACTCAGAGAAGTCAGTACAGTAAAACAGGGACGGAGAAATCTTCTTCCCAAGATTTTTGTCCCAAATGAGCGAAATTGTTTTGGAAGAACGGATGATTTGGCAAGTGTATTGTAGGAGTTGGGGAGCAAGTTTTTTTTGTTTTGTTGTTGCAGAAATTAAAAGTAAACATGCGCATGCCAGATAAAAATGAATGGTTGGTCGTTCAGGTATCTAGAAACAAGGAATCCAGGGAAGATGCATGGATATGCCACATAACAGCAATAGTAAAAATGCGCTTGATTACATTTTGCAGCCAATTTTGCTATCATTAGAAATTACCTTAATATTATGTTCATTTTTAAAAGAGAGTTTCATTCATTTCTCTTATACTTACGGAGGGGAAGGAAGACGCGGACTCAAAGAGGGATTCGAGTCTTTCCAAGGTCTGTTCATCACTTATGTCCTCGAGATTGAAGGCATCATCCATGTCTCGGGGCGTTCAATTCAAATGGGGATGGATGACCTCCGGCGGCTTTGTTTTTTATTCCGGCTCCGTCATTGCATTTTGTTTTCTGAAAGGTTGCGAATTAGGTACTTTGCCTAAAAATTTGACTTCAATGGTTTTGCCGTATAGTAAAGCTTGTGACGATGAAGGGTAAGAAAATATTTAATTACGGATGGGCTCGCGAAATGCTTATTACAAATTTATTTTAAGCTCTCTTTCTTGGAATTAAGACAATTGGCTTAAAGACTTAATAAATAGTAACTTAGCTATTCGTAAAAATAGAACTACCTAGATGTCAATGAATAATATTTTTTGATGAAGGCCCATGATTGAAACCAAAATTCATGGCATTGAACAAAAGATTGTGTTTTTGTCATGTTAGTTATCAATAACCAGTTTTTATTTTAATAATTCAGTCCCATGTTTAGCGACATTCTTGTTCGGACTTAGCTTGACCCACAACCTCGAAGTGCAAAAATCTCGTTTCTGTATCTAGTCTGAATAAGTATGTAGATGAATAATTCTAATATCAACATAACAGGAGACATGAGTTGGACTAATTGTTAATAAATAGACTGTCTGCAAGGAGAATTTTATGGACTCCGCGACTGTCACGACGAGTGCATCCCATCCATTCCTTAAATGTGCGGGTGGAGAGCACATACGGGCTAGTGCACTTGACGAGCCATACGTGTGCAAGCAGGATGTATGTACTGCTACTTTAAAGCACCAGCTTGTATTCTCGAGGTCGGCCTGCTAAGCTTTAAAGACCTTGAGTGAGCCCTGGTAGGGACGGAGATCTACTTCTAATACCAAAACAGAGGGGAGAGACACGGGGAGAATCAGGAAAGAGTACTATGGGTGCGATGGATCGCCAAGACGACACCCACCACCAGCGACCAGAGAAGCGGAAGCAGGAGATCCCTTCATGAGCTATTCAACCCGACAACCCTTGGGGGAGCTACGAGCAATTCTGCCCGCTGCATGCTTACATGCACGAGTCGGAGGACGGCGACCACCATTACCACCACCACCATCACCATCATCCTCTGAATCGTCTCCTCCTACTCCTCTTTTTTTTGACACACTTGCCGAAAGCGAATTCTCATCCCTGTGGAAACGCGGCGCAACGCGAGGAGAGCAAGTCTGTGATTGGCTCGCGCAAGATCAGGAGCACGAATCCTATTGGCTCAAGACATTGAAGAGGAGACGGGTCGCTCAGTGCTGCCGCAAAGAACACGTCTTTTTTTTTACAAGCACTTCAATAGGGGTTACGAGAGAAATGGATGGACTAATGCAGAGAGAGGTGGGTAGGGAAATAAAACTAGTATTATTCTGGGTTATGTCCTAGTAAAATGTCATGTTGAGAATGCTCTGTAATGGCAGTGGTCGAACTTTCAATTCGGCCAACTCCCACAGTCCTCTTAAGACTACAAAACAGCACGCTGAGTGGTAAAACGTTTCCTAGTCAGACTTGGAACGAATACTCCATGAGGAAAAGTTATTAAATCGCTCAGATTTATTCAAGAACTGGCTCACACATTGACAAACTTATGGGTAAAAGAACAAGCATGAAATAATCGCACTAACAATAGTTCCTTTCTCTTGCAAATGGGCCTTATTCCGACGCACTTTTCTTCATCACAGACTGAACTGAACAATGAAGAGCAATGAAGGCCATGAAGCACGGAGCAACACTCGCCAATACAAAACTTGTCTCTGGATCATACAAGAGTATGCACAATCTATTCTACCCACACCATCCCCACATTTAACTAAGAACACCAATGGCCCTCTCAAATACAAAAATCTGGTGGATGGATTTCCAAGCAGAGCAGAGCGTACAAAGGGGGGAGGGTTGTCACCAAGGCGGAATCTAAATCTTCCCTCAAATGAGCTCAGGTGCTTCTGCTCATGTCAAAATTGGCTCTCAACCGAGCCTCTGGGCCTTTAGCTGGCCTTTGTCAAGGCACAAACCTCTGTGGACTGACTTTTACCGAAAATTTTATCAGCAAAATAATAATCGGAAAACACTCACCCTAGAACGTCCGTCGGTGGCTTCAGTGGCTTCGCTTGCTTCCTTGCTGGCCAGCCAGCCAGCTAGCTGGCCAGCTATCTCTCACAGAGTTTGTGCCTCGTCCTCCAGTAAAACCGACGTCTCCATCAGTGGGAGAACACCAGGACGCCGACAGAGCTTAGGCGCGCAGGAAGCGCCGCTCTGGGAAAAGAGTCTCTTCTTGTCCACTCAGAGGAGCCAGAGGTTGGTCGCTGGTCGCTCCATGATTAGTGGTTGATTTGCTGGCGCTGAGAAGAACGGCGTCGCTGCTCAAGAAGCCAGCCTGAGCCAGCCTCGAAAAGAGCCTCGGCTGATTTTAGGCTTAGCGATGACAGAATGGTGGCTAGTGTGCCAGTAGAATGACGAATCTCGGGGAAATTTGAATTTGAGTTTTTAAATGAAATGGAATGCCTAGTTGCAGAAATGCATGGATACAACCTTAATCGATAAGTTTTTCTCGGTGATCATCGGATAATTGTGATTCTTTTTGAAGAGTTTGCCGACTTGCAATGAAAGTACTCGCCTTGAATCTTGTCAAACATTTCCTTGATTGATAAAAAAATTGTGATCTTGTGCTGAATCAGGATTAGACATTCGAAAAACACAACTCGCCACAGGCTTTGAGCCATCTGAGCTTGACTCGCAGCAAGCCTGAAACGGGGTTCAAAAACATCGTCCTAAAGGGAGACGCGAGAGAAGATCACGTGACGTCACGGAAATGTGACAATTAAGCGGATTTGGAGCCCTCGTCCCATCATCTGAGATTCCATCAACATCAAATTTTGTACCAATTCGAGTGATGATCGATTCCCGAAAATTCAAATATTCCACTTTAAAGGGAAAACTCCGAGTACGGAGAGAATCATGTACATTCTTCAGAAGATTTAAACCAGGGTGCCGAGATTCGATGTAACCTGGCCAATGCGATACAGAACTCTTCATTTAGAACCATGGAAACGAAGTCTGACGATGTAGGGTTTTGATTGTATGCTACTGTAGGGTTATACGACGCAATGTGTGTCATTATACTGAAATACATTTGGCCCTGAAGCTCAGTTTCCCTGCCAGCAAATATTTTAAGACAAGCCTCTTTTTCGTCACCACGAGCGGGAGAATTTAAAGACAAATCGATTATTTGACTACGGACTTTAAAACACTTATTCTAAATGTGGCAAGGCCCTTGTAAGACCGTGCGCATGTATTTACTTTCGAGGCAATGAATAGTACTGTTTTTGAAGTGTTCCAAAAATGGATCTTCATATGATGAGACCCTAAATAACACAAGGAATAGTTACATTCTCATTGTATATCTTTTGTCAGAGTAAAACGGTTGAAACTGGATCGAGGGATTCGATGGAGACATTGGAGCAGACATCGGAGTTGTGGGTGTACTGTTTTTCAAATTATGATGAGGAATTTAAGGCCCATGGGATTTTTGCATGCCTTCCGGTCATTTCTGAGAAAATTGAACGACTTGCAAAGTTATCCGTAAGCATATTCGATTCAAGCTTGACCACGACGATTTTCATTTGATGGTTCCATAATTACCATCAGAAGTGATGGAGCTGCCAACGCCTAGCGGATTTAAAACTTGGCACTATTTTGAAAATTGATTTGAATCAATCCAGCACAAAAATAGATCCCAAGTCTTGACCTTGTGTCAAGTTATCTCAAGGGCCCTTTTTTGTGCTAAGGCATTGTCACTTGCCACAGAAAGTGGGGTTCACACGTCTTGTTAGTCAGCACCGGGACTATTTTTCATTTCATTTTCATGGAGCTATGTACCCTCTTTCAAGTAACAAACATACATCACACCCTGCACGTTTTGATTCAACGTGTGCTCTGCAACTTTTTCTTTGAGTGTTTTAAAAACTTTCGCTTGATTTTAGTTTAAAATTCCTACGTAAAACGGTCGCTAGTCCCACATTATCCTGATGTCATTCAAAATCGAGAGGAACTGGCTCTGGTCTAAATGCGGTTCCCGACTTGCTATCAGTGTTATCATCACGTCAAAAAAACGGGGTTATCATGGAATTCAGATCAAGTCTCGATTAATTCCAGACCAAGAGCAATCTCTCGAATAATGTGAGTTAATACTTAAAGTCATACTAAGGCGGCATCCGGCAGATCTGCAGAGCTTTGGAACTCGCTATTGATTGTTCCTTTCTATCCACAAAAGTTTCATGTGGATAGATTTAACCAAAACACAAGCCAACTTGTTTAGAACGAATACAAAAACCCAATAGCTCGTCAAAATATTCAGTTTACCGAGCAGAGGGAAGCTAATACTTGAGCCATCTTATGGCACCAAGTTTGTCGGAAGTGCTGAATGGAGCGACCGAGAGCCATGTGTGCATGTCTGCGGGTGTAAGTCTGGGACTCAATGGGAGAGCGTGTTCGAGCCAACGGTGAGCGAGATGATTCTGGTGGCGTAGGTGGGTGCGTCCATGTGTGCCTTGCTCTTGAACTGGCTTCTGATCAAGGACTGGAAAAGCTGCGTTCCTCCTAGATCCTCCTGCTCCTCCTACTTCAACACCAGCAGCACCCACCACTAACAACGCTTCTTTCCTGGGAGACTCTGTTGTCAGCGGACTTTGTACTTGCTTGTTCGAAGACTCTACGCTATAATAAGGTGGGATAGACTCTACGCTTTGAGCTCTTCAAGGTCCGTTGAACGGTAGGGTTAAGACTCTACGGAAGAGGCGCGTTCTACGCGGGTTCACAAAGTTGAAAGATTTTACGAAATTATTATTCTTTATTCATGAATTATGTCATTTCAAGCAATGAATCACTTCTATTCAAGAGCTGAATGAATCACCGATGGGCGTCATACTGATACTTCGAATCCCTTTTTCAAGGCGCCTGTAAGTACAAGATGCATCAGTTGTTGCGAGTGATCTCTGGATGGATAACAAATATGGAATGAAACAAAGCCAAGTAGTGATTTGTGGTTGAAATTACTCGGTATGTGATTTGTGGGACATATAATAGGTCTGACTGAATAACGAAGGTATAATATTAAGGGTGCGTGTCGATAAAGCTCTGAGACGTGAGAAAGGACTTTCACATTTTCGTGGACAATATCCAGATCCACAATCGCCTGCACCACTCAGCGAGAATGATGATAAGGCGTTCGGGCACTGATATTCAGCATTTCCGATGTTCTGGAAAGCAAGGAGAAATGCAGACGTATGGACAAGATGAAATAGCATATAGGATTCGTTGTCAAATTAAGCCACATTCAAATGAAAACAATCTCAAAAGCCCCGATCTATTCCGCAATCGATACAAGCACAATAGTACGAAAATGGCTCCAAAAACGGCCTTTTTATCACGTGAGAATGATCAAAAAAGTGCCAGTTTCAAAAGAATAAATAAGAATTGTTCATTCTAGGGACTGATCGAAGGATTTGACGTCTCTTCAGTAAAGCTTTACAATAATTTACCCCATTTTTCATCAATTAGTCTTGAGAAGTGAAGGAAAAAACAAGCAGCTTACTCCGTTCTGGGGAGCAAAACTAGAGACAACATGTCCAGCCAACCTGCACCGTCCATAAATTTCATTTGTCATTGTTATCAATTTGTCGGCTTGTTGAAGCAAAGAGTATTCTATTATTGAGCCAAGATGTTCGTGCAGTGACACGACTGCACTAAAAATGACATTTTTTGAGTTTTGTAACACAATTTCACTGGATTATTGAAAATTCAATTGGATCATGGCGCGAGCTAGTAATGTCTGTCCAAGTTCTCCGTCTCCTCAAAAAAGCCAAAATCAGGGTGCCGGGCCACACATTTTCTTGATTTTCTTGCACTGGACATGGCTAGTAGACTTTCATTTAGAGGAGAGTAAAAAGATGTTTGCGGAAAAATGTTTAAGCTATTGGTAAATCGCTTGATCATTAAAAGATGACGAAGTAATGTAAGTCAAAACAATATCCAAAACTTATTGGTAGCAAACTTTCAGAGAACTTAAACTCAAGCCTCAAGAACGAAAAGAATGTTTCTAGCGTAAATTCAATCCAATAGTTAAAAAAAGAAGTTCAAGCCTCAGTAAAGGTTCAGTCATAAAGCCAGTGAAATCAAGGAATTTGTTCTTGAAGTCTTGAGGAAACAAATGAAGTGTCTGAGCTCTGCAATTCATACTGAATGATGCGACACATTGGACTGCACGGATCCCCATACGGTGTTATTAAAAATCAACACTTACTGTTTGCCACACTTGACGTGGATGAAGAGAAATACCACGCCCATAATGAGACAAATAGAACCAACGGTGATGTAAGCGATGCCCAAGAAAGGGTTCTTGCCCCCCAGAATCGAAGTCGTGGACAAGATGACAGTTTTTGTCCCACTGAACGAGGTCACCTCAAACCCTGAACAGCCGCAAAAAGCGCAAGAGTGCACATTAGCAATTTGGCTTGGTCTGAGCATGAGGCTCAAGGGTATTTCTAAACTCACGGTAAGTGATGTCGAAGCGATAGGTTCCCTTAGGCAGACCATTGGCGAACGTGTCTGTGTGATTGATTTTCCGATACAACTTCCGGAAGTTGGGCAAGGCCGCAGTTCTCATCCAAATGATAAGATCCTCGTTTTGAAGACCATTGTTGCTCTCATCTTCCGGATCCAATTCCCACAATTCTCGGCCCCAATCCTTGGGTGAAACTAATTGGTTATCCTGAAAATCTGGACGAGAGGGAAGACCGATAATGAGCGTTCATTCTTTAGTTTCTTGCATTTTGAAACCGATCCTAAGGTTGGAAAAAACAGTATGTGGGATCTTACATTGCTCCCAAGACTTATCTCCCAGATCTGGGTTTTTGAACTTGTATTCCTTGTCAGATTCCCAAGCAATTCCTTTCCGAATGAGGCCAACCTCAATAGGCGTAGAGTCTTCCGATGGTATATAGTTCAATTTGATGACATCTGTAATTCCAAACAAAAATACACATTCCTTGACATTCTGATACACAATCTGCTGTTCTAATTTGATATTTCTTGAGTGACGACCATTTACATCGATCGAATCAAATTAATGTTTATGAGTACAATACTCATTTTGCCCCCCTGGAAAAAATGCAAATGCATTTTTCTCCACTTCTCCTTTTGCACTAATTTTTTTCTCCCAGATTTGGGTTTTCGAACTCGTATTCCTTATCTGACTCCCAACCTCAATCGGCGTGGAGTCATCCCGATGGGATATAATTGCATTGGACATTTTCTCTATTTATTATTTTTCTGCATATTCGGTTTGTATTTTTGTACTTTTGGTTACATTTACATGTGCATTTTTGTAACAGTATTAATAATTCTTTTAAACTGAAAAGTGTCTGCTGAGAAAACATGTGTTTGTCAACCGCGTTCGCCACGCAAACACACACATGAAGCTACTTTGTACCATTCACCCACTACAATCTATTCTAGTCGAGTATCGATTCATAGCAAGCAATTCCAAAATTTGACTATCCCTGTCCCTCAATGATTGCTTCAGAAGATTATAGTTATACTTGGAATGACTATCATGGTAGGACCAAACACTCTCGGTCACTTGAATCCTGTGAGCCCTCCTCCCCCTCAGAGGTCTAATGCTAGTATTCTTCTGTAATATTCCTCCTTTCTTGAGACTTTCGTGAACATTGCAAGTTTTTCCCGAGCGAAAAGCATTTTTTACTTGTTGGTGTTGCTTGAATTTACGCAAAGAATCGTCTCCTGGGCGATGGTTTGCACTGTTTAATAACTAGGGCCATCCAAATAAAGCAAATAAAATTGACAAAAAACGTACTTAAAAATGCAAAAACGCAAAAACGCAGATAGTTCCAGTCCAATTTACTCTCTTCAAAAAGCCATTAACAAAATAATGAAACAACAAAATGCCATGTAAAGCTAAAGTTCAGGAGCATGTCAAAAAAAGGGGTGCATCAACTTCCCCTTTAAACACTTTACTCTACTGAATGGTTATGGCAGGCCTTATTTCTTACTTAGAGTGCGCTTTACAATCAAATCCAAAATAATGAAAGCTTGCTAGGTTACTAAACAAACTGCTAATACTCTATGTAATTTGTACAAAAGCAACATGCATTATGGCAAAACATTTGAGATTAATTCGTGCCTCAACTATGTTGTGCTCGCAAGTAAGGATATCATAGGAGGATACTTTAGCCATGTCCTAAAAAGCGAATTATTTGAAACAATTTATTTTCGAAAGCTTAAGAGACATAATTTTAATGGATTGTGCTGTCCAAAATAACAATATAATCACGCCATTTAGGAAAAAGCCATTTAAAACAATAAAGCACACATCATGAAGTGGTAAAAGATCAGGTGAATCAGGGAAAAACATGCTAAGCACACAACTCCCCCGGTATAACGCAACTATCATCATGAAGACTGGGGTTGTCATCGATATTGTTTAAACAAAGGCTTTGGCTTCTTAATTTCACCTACAGAGAAAGGGGATCTCATAAAAAAAACTGTTGGAACCCCCTTGAAAAACACTGTAATATTCAGTTTTCCCGAAAAAGTCAATATTGATAAAATTGAGCCAGTGTTATCGAATGAAAAGCTCAACAAATAGGGAATGTGCAATAAATGTTCTCCTCCAACAAGACTTGAATGAAATGGATTGCGGTGAAAAGACTGATTTTCGAAATACCAGACTACAGTTCAGGAAAGTTCATGAATGTCTTTTTCAAAGAAAAACGTCATTTAAGCGTCAATTAAATAACTTAAAGATGGCGGTACTCTCGTGGGAGTGCATAATTTTTGTTGAAATTTACAAAGCGTTCAAGCGAAAACACCCTTCTTGGAAATGAAAATTTACCGCTTTCGTATTTTGGTCGATCAGAAAAAGGTACCCTAAAGTGGTTGACTCAGAAATATCGTGAAGGATCCCGTAGACATATGTTGACTATTTGATATTAATATAACCTCATTCAGGTACTGTATTGAAAATGTCATTGCTACTGAAGGTGAATACAATGAAGTAGACAGCTTTCCCTCTCATGGCTCACAGTTTGGCAAAATTATGTTAGCTATAAATCACAAATAATTAAGCAAACATGTACAAAAACAATTGAGACATTATCAACCGGCTGACATTAGTCTCCACCCCCACTAAGAGGTAAAAGTTAAGACCCATAATGAACCGTTCAGACAAGTTTCAAGTCTAATGGAAGAGTGGAAGAGCTTGCTAGTCTAAATCCGTTCATCTTTCTTTAACTCCAATAATGAATAATCATAGGATAACAAATTTCAACCCAACGTACCTGAAAATAAGCTGTTAGCAATGGCGCCACAAGGGACGTATTTGTTTCCACTGGGATCTTTGTCGAAAGGACTGCACTCGGTGGTTGGGTCGCTCAGAACATTGCCCAAAAGCTGGCTGTCGTCCCGAGATTTGACATAACGACGGTGATTTTGGTAAAAGTTGGTCAGTCCATAATACATATATACTTCACCCTATCAGTAAAAATATATAGCAATTTAAAGAACAGTACATATCTTCACTACTTTAAATGTTATGACCGTCGAAGTCGAGCACAAGTTTCTCAGGTTCTCTTTTTCAAGCACATAAATTAGTCGCCTCAAAGTCGGCACAAAAACAAAAAAAATCAGTAGAAAGGTGGCTGAAGATTAAGGGGAGTTAATTAGGGAGTAAATGTGGCGTAGCATTAAGTGCAATTTCCTAGAGTGAGAAAGACCCCGGTTCGAATCGCCACCCGTACCCTTCTCCAATAGTAACTTTTAGACTCTAATCACACCCATAGACGTACAACCAATCGGATTATCGGAAAAATGGGCAATGTGATGACTAGGGGCCGGAAAGATATTATTTATAGGAATTAAGTTAAGCTTTAAACAATTTTGGCTATTTTGGTGCAAATATACTTTTTCACAAATTTTAACACTAAAATAACCTGAAGCACAGGATTTTCATAAAAATTGAACATGGGTGGAAGGAAATTCAGGGCGCCTTGGCCGTACAGCAGACCTGAAGCACAGGATTTTCATAAAAATTGAACATGGGTGGAAGGAAATTCAGGGCTACATTGGTCTTGTCAAACAATGTTCACCATTATAAGGAATTGTTGAATACCTACAGTAGTGCTATACTGCAAATGATTTAATTTCAGCCTAAAGGCGATTGGTAACCCTCCCATTTTTTTCACCAAAACAATTATCGAAAATGCAAATGAGCAGTCTTGATGTCAGAACCAAAACTGGGGGCCTGCGAACCATTGGTGAGTGGAGAATTTCATGTCAGAACGGCGAATCCCTTTACAACAGACCAGACCGAGGGCAAAGATCTGGGATTACAGGAGTCAGTCTTCCGAGGGTCAAAAAGGGCCCTTTGATGGAAATATAATCAAGCAATTATTATTGGAGGACGAGGGAACGATTTTCAGAAGGCGCAAAGAGTGGCCTTCAATTTCTTTCCGCCCTGTATGGTGTATTCCATGTGATGGCTTTTACACACTACCGTTTTTCTTTAAAACCGAAGGCTAATCTTTTAAAATATTCATCTCGTATTTGTGATGTATTAATTCTTAGCAAATTCCTCTATTTTGATCATCTCTTCCTAAGAATGGATGTACTGATTGGCATTGACAGGTAACTCAAGTTATATTTTACTTTTCCATGAAGTATTTCTTTTTGCATTCATTTCTCACACAATGATGGTATTGATTTTAGAGACAGTTCATTTACTATCCTGGTCCATGATTTCAGGTTGCTTCTAAACATGATTTTCAATTACATCCCTACATTAAAATTCAATTTTTCGTTGATGTAAAGGCAAGACTATATTTCTGAGCCCAATGAGCAACAAGGTCGTGAGAAATAAAAGCAAGCAAATTTTGCCTTAAAAAACACAAAATACTTGACGCATGTTAACGTTTTTGCGACTTATTTTGACTGATTTTCATTACTTAAAACCACTATTTTGACAAACTTTCCGCACTATTTTTCAGACCCCTAGTGATGACAGACTTCTTTACTCAGGCGAGGTTTCCCCTCCGTACCAAACATAAAGATGGGAATTCAATATTTTCGGTGCGTTACGACGATTTAGACACTAGCTTTGAAAAATGTCAAAGCAATGTTAAAAATTTGATTAAATGCGAATGCGATAACACTCTCGTATTGTAACAAATATCATCGACAAATATATCCTTACACCATAAATTATCATTAACTATTGAATTGTAGTTCTCGGTTAGGAAAAACGTTTTTTCTATTTATTAATTGCACTTCACGTGGACTATGGTTGCCCAACAAGGTATGACAGGGTCGTATATGTACACTATGTAGTCTCACCTCCCAATCCTCTGCAATGTTGATGTCCACTCGACAATGACATTCCGCCGTGGTCTGATTATCCTTGATGTAATCTGCACAAGTTCGACCCGAAACGTCGCCAATGGAAACGCATTCAGTATAATCCTGTTTGGCTTCCTTCACCTGACAATTGGGTATGAACAAGGGGGCATGCATGATTCGTCATCCTGTTTCTGTCTCGTATCATGAGTAGCTTGCTTACTCACATTATCTGAGCACCATAACACGCCGATCCCAATGGGAATGAAGGCCACGCCAATGACGAAAAAAGTGGGCAAGACCGTACCCGCCGTTAAAATGGGTTGCCACGCGGGCAAACGTTGTTGCTTGAAGGCACTATCTGCGAAGAGGCAAATAACACCTAGTTAAAGCCAATCATAATGTGTACGGTAACAACACAAACACAATCCACCTTTTGTCAGAGTGTTGGAAGGAAACTGAGCTGGGCATTTATGCTCAGCGGAGAGTCCGAGGAGTCACAAGGCCATGATCTAGATTCTAACTAACATGACCAAGGAACTCGATCCAACAATTGGCTAACCTTGAATTGATTGAAGTAAGTGCATGCCACGGTGGAATTAAAGGGTCGGATGAGGGGGTATCAGATAAATGAAAGGGTAGCCCCAAGGACTTCATAGACTCAACGAAACAACTTTGACTCAGAGGTCTGGCTTTCAAGTCTAATAAAGTCCAAAAGCATGAGATTGTATTTCTGTTGGTTCAACATAGCTGCTGAGTCGAGTCGAAAAAGCGTCCGTTTAGCGACTAAATCGCACTTTGGACTCAGCCTAACCAACCCATGGCTCTCATTGATTTCCTTCTGAACTTGGACCGATTTTCGAATTTTGGTTCAGTGGCCATTCAAACTTCCAAACGAAATGTTTGAATCATAGTGTTGCATAAAAATATGACGAGTTCACGACATGATCTGTTATCTAGCCTACAATTCGCACGAAACAATGAGCAAATTCTGTGGGACTTTCTGCCTTTCGGCCATCATGATTACAACCGTAGCTACATCCATGATAGTCAAATCATACCTAAATCCAATATCACAATCAAACCATTGAAATCCATGAATCAAGCATGACGCAAAATTTGCGTAATGGACTAGATCCGATGACGACGAATCGTCCATTACTGATTGATTCCATTGGGGTTGAATGAGTTCGAACTGAGCGAGTTTTTTCTTGGGTATGTCAGTCAACCAGGATGTGGAGGTTTACCTGAGGGCTTCTTGGACTTGGCACCTTCGTCCTGATGGGGTTGGACCGTGGCCGTGGAATCGCGACTATTCATATTGCGAGTAATGACGAGATGGAGTCCAGAAGTAGGTCCAGGGCCACTTTAATGAATCCGTTCAACGAGGTGAGGAGGCACTGCGCAATCCAAAGAGATCCCGAGCTTCTGTCGTGGTTTTACTGTTGGTCGAGAGTCTGCCTCATTCTCTTCACTGTTCACACACCTGCCAAAAATCAATGTTTCCCTGTCCGAGTTTGACTCATGCCTCAATCCATCTAGACTACCAAGAGATAATACACTCAGTGTGACTGATTTCAGGACAGTGGATAGATGCGCTCATTGAAATGAATATGACCAATGCGAAAAGAATATAATCCAAATGAATCATTTTTTCATGACAGCTAGGAGGGAAGAAACCACACATTTACCATGGATCAAAACGCCATACCAGGGAATGAAAAGCATACTTCCCATTGTGAGAGAGGGCAAACAAGTCACCCTGGCAGGAATGAAACCGACCCGAGGAACAAAATATTAACGCACATTTTCAGAAACAAAATTAAAGTGATTGTATTTAATTACTTTATAATGATGCCAATTACATTCAACAATTGTTTAAAGGGCGTAAATATTGAGTACAATGGCCCTGTCATATTACTTTTTGGCCTTTAATATGTTCAGCGCACAATCCCTGCTAAAGAAACGGCAAATCACGCCACAACAGCCAAACATTTGAAAGTGACCATTATTGACGAGGCATGACTACATTGGGCTGGCGTCGGCCTTAACCTTTGGTGTTTTGAGTAGCTATAGAACCCAAAAAATAGAATGAAAATCCCTTTTTGGCAACTCTGAATTGAAAAAAATCTTCATTCACCCACCCACTCTTGGTCATCATAGCTTGCCCGGCGATCTGAGCCCATAAGTTCGGACGTGAGAATCGGTCACCCTCAAGCCGGACCCGACATCCTGGACATTGGCAAAGTCAGGAATTGTGCGTCGAATCATCCTCATCGGACCCCCCCAAATCCCGGATTGAGATTCCGGATCGGTCAGGCTAGCGGCCCATTCGTGTAGTATTGCCCGGGGGGCAGTCGAAAAACCCGTGGAAGCGCCTCTGTGTCGGCCCCATCCATCCATCCAACCAACCCCAGCGTCGGAGATCCATCCATCGCCTCTTGCTCCCCCATCCCATCCGTATCCATCATGTGGCTGACATTGAAGAATCTGCAGCAAGAGACGTTCACCTTGGAGGTGACGCTCGACCTAACGGTAAGCCAGCAGACAGGCCGGCAGGCAGGCAGGCAGGAGCTCAACCGCAAATGGATCGGCCCTTGGGTGCATGGGAGCCAGAAATTGTCGGTGGTCCCATGATGATGTAAAGACTTAGAGGGGAGGGACCCAGGCGCCTTGGGATCCGACTGAAACCCCATCCATGTACGTGTTCAGGATTGTCTGGACCGTCCGTGATGATGGTGGCTTAATAGATGTCAGATGGGGGCGGAAGAGCATGTTCCGCATTTTCCCGATAAGGTCAGGCTGGCGCTGGCTCTTGATTTGCTCGGGCCTACGATCTTGGTAGATCTTGGCAGATCCTGAAAAAAAGGGGAAAAGGCGAGCCGTGAGCAATGGCCAGTCGAATAGTCTAGGTTTGGGGTCTGAGTTATGGAGACAACCTCTGAACTGGGTCTGGGATTATTGAATGCCACGGGACGGGCTCACTCGACTCACTCGACTCACTCGAGTCTGTTGAGATTCGGGTAAAGGCCGGACCATCGCAAAAGGATCAAAGATTTGATCGTTTCATTTCATCTTTTTTTTTCAGGTGAAAGATTTGAAAGCGTTGATTGAAAAGGAGAAAGGCGCCGACAGTTACCCGGTCAGTGCCCAAAAGCTCATCTACACGGGTAAAATCATGGTCGACGACGATCCCCTATCCAAGTATAGTATCGACGAAAAGAAATTCATCGTGGTCATGGTCGCCAAGGTCAAGCCCGCGCCCGCCGTTGCGCCCGCCACCGCGGCCGTGCCTGCGCCTCCTGCGCAGGCTACCGCCGCGGCTCCACCGGCCGAGACGGAAATGACGGATGCCAGTGCCGCCCCGACGCCGGCCCCCACGCCCGCCTCGAGTGAAACCACCCCGGCCGAGTCCGAAACCAGTCGGACGGCTACGGCTGTGCCCGCTGGACCTGTATCCGTCGAAGCTCCGCCCGCGGGTGGCATTGTTATGGGCGAGGAATACAATAACATGGTTAAGAATATCATGGACATGGGCTACGATCGACCTCAAGTAAGTTAGCCATTCCATCCTGACTAATTTGCGGGCCCCATTAGAGCTATTCCAACTAGCTAACGGCCCCATTAGAGCCTTCCCAATTGTTGGGCTCGTCTCTTTTGAAGGATCGTGATGTTTTTCACATGAACTAGGAGTTTGAAACTGGTGTTAGGGTAACGTTAAACGTCGTTGAAAAACTTCCACAAATTCTGTCAGAGCCCCATGATTTTTTGATCTCCCATCGCAACCTAAGTTTTCCGATCGCCAACGATTGAATAGTATTTATTAATGGATCTATCAATGTCCTTCGATTTTGACCCAACTTTCATCTTAACCCAAGTCCAGCTGAAAACAGAAACATTTCAGAAACTATTAAATTTGTGTAGGTGGTGGCCGCCCTGAGAGCGAGCTACAACAATCCTGAGCGAGCCGTGGAATATCTGCTCACTGGAATTCCTCCTGAGGTGGCCGCCGATGCCAATGAAGGCCCACCCAACGTGGCCCCCGCTGGCCCTCCTGTGTCCCGCCCCTCGACCGAAAGTGCCCCCACTGGCCTGGCGGGCTCGACCGGTGGCGGAAGTAGCAGTGGTGGCGGTCAGTCCGCTCCCCGCACGGGCGCAGAGGCCTTGGCGTTCTTGCGCAACCAGGAGCAATTCCAGCAGATGCGCACCCTCTTACAACAGAATCCTAATATGCTGAATGCCGTCCTCCAGCAAATCGGCTCCTCGAATCCGCAACTCTTGCAGCTGATCTCTCAAAACCAGGAGGAGTTCATCCGCATGATTAACGAGCCTGAGGGTGGTGGTTCGGGCGCCACTCCCGGGGGTCAAGAAGGGGGCGAGGGCGAGGGATTGTTGGGCGGTGGAGGCAGTGTGATTCAAATGTCAACGCAAGACAAAGAGGCCATCGACAGGGTGAGTTTTATGCATCTGCCCTTTTTCTTACCAATTGTATAGGGAGAAATGGAGTTATTGAATAGCGTTTACCAATAATTCGCAATGGAAAAGGATGGCCAAGCTGGGTTGCTAAATGGCCGGCTTAAGATATGACTTCCGTCTTGATACATTTTTTTTTTATCGAAGCAACCAATCTCTAAGCCATATGAGGTACACATGAAGACAAATCGGAATGGAACTAGGAAGTGAATAGCATTTTGTAGATTATTCAGTTCAATAATTCAGTACATTTTGCAAATGATCTTAATACTTTTTTTGGAAAGTAAACGTTGCAATTTAGAACAGGTCAACTATTGTACAATCTTCAATCTGAATAGTGGACAAAGCCAATGAAATCTCTTGGAATTATGTTCCTAAATCATTGGTCAAAACGAGCAGTCGAAGAAATAATGTGTTGGTTTTGTTTTCCTTTTTTTTCAGCTGAAGGCGCTGGGTTTCCCCGAGCATCTTGTGGTTCAGGCCTACTTTGCGTGCGAGAAGAACGAGAACTTGGCTGCGAATTTCCTCCTCTCTCAGACAATGGACGATTGATTGATAACCAATGATGATTATGAACCATACGAAACAATCTAGTGAATGAATGAACAACGTGCGTGTGGACGGGTTTTTCTTTCAACTTCCTCCCAAACATGCTGTTTAAAAACGAGCCTTTGTAATTTGACCACACTTGAATACACACTTCCCCGAAAACGTCTTGGCCCTCAGGACGCCGGTTTTTGGAGTAGGTATTGCACACTCAAAGCAAAACTGGTCTGGTTCCAGCTCGCTTCCAGTTCGTATTTGCACTGTTGAACGAATCGCTCATCCATGTGGAAGCAATCCTCGTGTTCCCGAATGTCATCCAGTTCCATTTGAATGGGGAACACGCGCACATTTGAGTAGATCAAGACCGATTTTGGACTGTGGACACGAATCGTGACCGTGATCCCCTCTCTCTCTTCGGTTCCTACACTATTCACCCACGCGTAATACTCGAAATCGACCTTCCGGAAGTTCAGAATGAAAGTCCGCCCTTCAAACTCGCACAAGATGAGTCTCCAAGTGAAATTGGGTCGATCCCGCAAATCCGTCCCCAAGAGGTAATTACGACAATGAGCACCTTGTTGGCCTCTAGACCGTTGGACCCGGTCTGCGTGTGCAGTTTCCAGGTGGTCCACAAAGTCACCCAACGGGATAAAGCATCTCTGACAAGACTTGATGGGACATTGTACCGAGTCCTGATCGGTTTGAGTCCCAGAGTCCTTTCTTCTCAACACCCTGTTGTTCACTTCATGTTCATTCTTGAGGCCAGGGGATTGTGTCGAAGTGTCCGGAGATCTGGATTGGCTCTCAATAGCATCAGGTAATCTTTTTATGGTCGAGTAATGGTCCTCATCGAACTCCTCACTAAGCTTGGAGTTGATGGACTCGCTGGAAACGGTGGGAGACAAGGAAACATCCGGAATGGAGTAAGGACAGGCCTTTTCGTGGAATATCTCCAGAATGGTCTTTCGGGACACTTCAGGGCAGCCTTGGGGTCGATATTTACAATGCATGATCACGTCATGACTCGCCATGAACTCTTCAGCTTTGGTATTCCGCCTGGAGACGGGTTCTGGGTCCGGACAAGTCGCCTCCGGACATTTCCCCGCATTGCTTTCCAGACACTCTCGACAACTGTTGTGATTGACCGCGCACAGAAATAGGTTCAAATCTCGCGGACTCACTAGACACATTTGGCATTTGGCATTATCGGCCCTAACATTCTCCATTCTCCAATTGGCACGCGTTATTAGTTTGAGATCCACATGTCTTGTGGACAAAGCCCAACAAGCGCCTCAAAGAGGAAATCGATAAACCGTACTTGATAAGCCTCAAATTACCCGGTGGGTTCGAGACAAGTGATTGAACTCGGGGGATTAGTTTGCATTCTTGCTCACTTGTCACAGCCACAGTGGAAGGGCACATGCCTGATCAGCACTTGAACATCTCGAGCGAGCGCCATTCATAGAATTTGCGCGCCAATGAGCGCCACGACGTGCTTGGACGTGGGAGTTCCTCACTCCATGGCTTGAAAGACAGAAAACGACGTTAAGAAAATATACAAAGATCTTCACTCCCGCACTAATCACAAATCTTCGTCTGTTAGATAATAACATCGACGGGTTCAGTCAGATTAGCTTGGCTATGCTTGACGAGATTTTGGACTCTCGTTGGCCCACATTCATAAGCACTTAAGGCCATTTTTTTTTTAAGTTCGTGAAGGCCATCAAATTACCTGCTTGAAAACGTCATGAGTAGGGGTGCAATAATCCAGCAAATACGATTTTGGGCTCAAAAAGGAGCTTATTTGCTATTTGCCGATTTTGGCACTCTTCAAATTATTATTATTATTTTTTTTTGCAAACGCCCAAACATTGATTAAACGTAGCTAGATTGTCCAAAGTGTCGCGCTCAAGAGTATTTCTAGCAGTCTGAGATTATCAGACTTCTAATTTCAGGTTAGACTTGGCCGCAGAACATGCATAAAAATGCGTAATATGTAAAGTGATACGATGAACATTTGTTAACTCATATATGGTCCCTAGACAGCACAAAACAGTTTGCATTCTGACCGATCGAACACGTTGTTTTAAATTTTGAGAGTAATCGTTTGAGTAAAAAAGCCCATAATGCTTATTGATCCACGCTTTCTTGTGCGTATTAGTTGATTGTAGCCTAATAATAAGTGTTCAGGGTAGTAGAAAAAGCTTACGTAGCAATTTTACCCTGTCTTTCATTGCATAATTTGTTTAGGCTGTCAGACAGATCTCAAGTAACAAAGTAAGCCCATTTATAGTTGGTTTTCCCAAAATCGCGTACATCGCTTTTCAATCCCTAAAAATACGTGGATTTGAAAGAGTTTCACAATGATCAGTTTGCCCCTTCAAGCCCTTGAGAATCCAGGCTAGCTCGAACAATTAAGACCACTTCTTCTCTTCTTTCTCGGGCTCCTTCATTGTTTAATTTGCTTCTCTCTAATATTCGTAGGGAATACGCAGGACTTGTTGATCCGGTAGCGTCTTTCAAGTCAGACTTGGACCAAGTTTTAGTTAGCATTCCTGATCAACCATATATTCAAGGACTAGCTCAGCCTGGCAACTCAAATTCGTTGGTAGACCAAATATCATATAAAGATTGAAAGGTAATAAATTGACGAATTATAACCTCTGTTTTAAATAGTACTGGGGATTACATTCCCTGTATCGGTTATAAAAGCCCGTGAAAAACCAAACCAAAAAAAAGAGCAAAAAATCCACCATGATATTTCATTCCCCAGCCCCAGCACTCCTCTAGACCTATTCCAGGGCAATCTACTAACGAAATATATCTTTTGTCATTCAATGTTTCCTTCAATGCCATTAAATAATTTTGATGATAGACATTCAAGACAAGCAGGCAAACTAACCCTGGTTACGAAGGTTATTACGATGGAACATTCATCCGTTGTTATCAGGGAATTATTGTCATATTTTAGCGATTTTTGTCATTATAACTTTACATTTTTTGGGTTCATTTGCCCTTTTTAGGAGGTTTTTTTTGACAGTTTGATTGCCATTTTTAGTTCAATAAGCATTTTTGAGCTGATTTGCAAGTCTTTTTACCATTTTGTCTACTATCTTATTTGCCGGCAATCTCCATTTGCTATGAGAGGCTTCTGGATGGCCACCTCCCACTTCAGAGCTCCGTTTGTCGTTTCGTGGAAGCCACTTTAGGTGAAAAAACAAAGATCTTGGTGACTTCAAGCACGTCATCGTCAAGAGGCAAACAACGAATCGAAATAACCACAACGTTTAATCCAAAGGACAATTGAAGGGCAGATAAGAGTCGTAGCGGGAGTGGCGCAACCGTGTATTTTCAAAATATTGGACACGGTGCAGGATATATATGACTGAGAGGTGGAGAGTTTTGATCAGAAACGGGGAATAATAAACAATACTTCGTTCAGAACACCACAGCCAGCCAGGATGGAACTACATGGGTCCACTGTTTGATGGATTTTGGGGGGGCTGTGTGTGAATGTGTGTGTGTGTGTGTCTTGGACGCAGTCCTTGCCATAGTAATATGATGTGGAACGGGGTAGGTCAAATTAGTGCTCTGGTAGAACCTGTTTACTGAAGAGGGGACTTACAAACAGAGGTTGTTCTTTTTTCATGAACGATAAGGCCTCGGGAAATTCGGAACATAGTCCCAG